>NC_134269.1:220159895-220362395 GCF_031893055.1 Leptodactylus fuscus | reverse complement strand
GTATCTAGATTAGATTTCTGGTGTATTGTACCAAATAACCGATTCCAATAATCTTATACAATTTACACAAAGTAACAACAGTCTAAATACAAACAAAGAGTAAATGATGACAAATGAAACCAGACAATTATAGCAAATAGAGAAAAGAATAAAAATAAACACAAACCAAAATATATAAATGTGCAAAAATCTACAAAAAAAAGTGAATTTTCATTGGTTCTGGAATATTTTCTAGATTTTGTGTAGATTCTATTATTTTCTATGTTTTTTTTTTTTTTATACATTTTAGTTCTAATATTTGTGTCCGTTCTCTTCAGCTACAGGAAAGTCGTGTCCTGGACGTGGGACCTGAAACGCTCCCTCCCCCCCCTCAATCGGCCCCTGCTGGTCATGGTGGGGGCCGCCGTCCTGCTGGTCACCCTGCTCAGCTTCCTCATGGGCCTCTCCTTCCATAAACCTGTGGATGGCGCTCCTGTGGAGACCGGCGTTTCGTGGACGTCGGTGCAGCAGCTGTTGTGGCCCTTCATGGGTCTCCGCCACAACGCGCCCCCGCCGGTATGAGGTGCAAGAATACAAAGAACTTTTTAGGATTTTTTTTTTTGTAAATGTGTGTGCAGTCTCTAATCTAATTTAACGCTGTGTATATAATATATATATTTTATTACAAGCAGGACGGCCCCTGGGGAGGGAGGGGTTAACCCTGGAGAGCGGCAGCACCAGGAGATTTTTGTATATTTAGTCCCGCCTCTGGGGGCGGGGCCTGTCCTGTGCTGGTTTTATGTGGTTGGTTGTGGTATTTATTCAATAAAGTTGTGTCTTGTTACGAGTACGTCAGCACTTTGGTTGCGCTCAGCAGCTCGTACACGCAGTCCATGTGCAGGTGGTGGGAATGTCGCAGTCTGGCGGTGGCCTCGGCGCTGCTGTAATCTCTGACCATGTGATATAGTGTGGAGTGGAACTCACTGCCCTCGTACAGCTCCTCCGAGAAGGTGTCGCAGGATTCGGTGACCTTCAGGCGCTGGGCCCGCCGGGTGCTCAGCAGGTACAGGGCCCACTCATGGTCTCCACCTGATCCGGAACATTCTCTCACCTGGAACAGAGACTTTATGTAAAGCAGTGTCTTAAAGGGGTTGTGGCACTATGGACAGTTGTCCCCTCCCTGTGGATAGATGTCCAAAGACTGGGAGCCCCACAGTGCTCAGGAGGACTGACAAAGTCCCAGCCCTCCTCATCCCTCTGCCTTCTCCCTCCTCATCCCTCTGCCTTCTCCCTCCTCATCCCTCTGCCTTCTCCCTCCTCATCCCTCTGCCTTCTCCCTCCTCATCCCTCTGCCTTCTCCCTCCTCATCCCTCTGCCTTCTCCCTCCTCATCCCTCTGTCTTCTCCCTCCTCATCCCTCTGCCCACCTTCCCTCCTACCCATCCCTCTGTCTTCTCCCTCCTCTCCTCACCTTTCCTCCTACCCATCCCTCTGTCTTCTCCCTCCTCTCCTCACCTTCCCTCCTCCCCATCCCTCTGTCTTCTCCCTCCTCTCCTCACCTTTCCTCCTACCCATCCCTCTGCCTTCTCCCTCCTCTCCTTCTCCCTCCTCCCCATCCCTCTGCCTTCTCCCTCCTCTCCCCACCTTTCCTCCTACCCATCCCTCTGCCTTCTCCCTCCTCACCTTTCCTCCTACCCATCCCTCTGCCTTCTCCCTCCTCACCTTTCCTCCTACCCATCCCTCTGCCTTCTCCCTCCTCTCCCCACCTTTCCTCCTACCCATCCCTCTGCCTTCTCCCTCCTCTCCCCACCTTTCCTCCTACCCATCCCTCTGTCTTCTCCCTCCTCTCCTCACCTTCCCTCCTCCCCATCCCTCTGTCTTCTCCCTCCTCTCCTCACCTTCCCTCCTCCCCATCCCTCTGTCTTCTCCCTCCTCTCCTCACCTTCCCTCCTCCCCATCCCTCTGTCTTCTCCCTCCTCTCCTCACCTTCCCTCCTCCCCATCCCTCTGCCTTCTCCCTCCTCATCCCTCTGCCCACCTTCCCTCCTCCCCATCCCTCTGCCTTCTCCCTCCTCTCCCCACCTTTCCTCCTACCCATCCCTCTGCCTTCTCCCTCCTCACCTTTCCTCCTACCCATCCCTCTGCCTTCTCCCTCCTCACCTTTCCTCCTACCCATCCCTCTGCCTTCTCCCTCCTCTCCCCACCTTTCCTCCTACCCATCCCTCTGCCTTCTCCCTCCTCTCCCCACCTTTCCTCCTACCCATCCCTCTGTCTTCTCCCTCCTCTCCTCACCTTCCCTCCTCCCCATCCCTCTGTCTTCTCCCTCCTCTCCTCACCTTCCCTCCTCCCCATCCCTCTGTCTTCTCCCTCCTCTCCTCACCTTCCCTCCTCCCCATCCCTCTGTCTTCTCCCTCCTCTCCTCACCTTCCCTCCTCCCCATCCCTCTGTCTTCTCCCTCCTCTCCTCACCTTCCCTCCTCCCCATCCCTCTGTCTTCTCCCTCCTCTCCTCACCTTTCCTCCTACCCATCCCTCTGTCTTCTCCCTCCTCTCCTCACCTTCCCTCCTCCCCATCCCTCTGCCCACCTTCCCTCCTCCCCATCCCTCTGCCTTCTCCCTCCTCTCCTCACCTTTCCTCCTCCCCATCCCTCTGTCTTCTCCCTCCTCTCCTCACCTTCCCTCCTCCCCATCCCTCTGTCTTCTCCCTCCTCTCCTCACCTTCCCTCCTACCCATCCCTCTGTCTTCTCCCTCCTCTCCTCACCTTTCCTCCTCCCCATCCCTCTGTCTTCTCCCTCCTCTCCTCACCTTCCCTCCTCCCCATCCCTCTGCCCACCTTCCCTCCTCCCCATCCCTCTGCCTTCTCCCTCCTCTCCTTTCCTCCTACCCATCCCTCTGTCTTCTCCCTCCTCTCCTCACCTTCCCTCCTCCCCATCCCTCTGCCTTCTCCCTCCTCTCCTTCTCCCTCCTCCCCATCCCTATAAGATAACACTGCTGGCTCTTCATATCCTAGGCCTCTGTGCTGTTCCTCCATTACTCCTCCTGGGTGTGTTCCTAGAGTCTGACCCTCCCTAGTACAGAGCACAGTACTGCCCGGTTACTTATCTATCGCTGCCGCCATGTTTGCTCCGCACCTTCATGATGATCTGCTCGTAGCCACAATTGTGGTTCCATTTGCTCCATGCGAAAGTGAATGAAGGTGACAGCAGCGCCATCTCCTTGTACGCCATCTTCTCCGCTTCTTCATTCTGCCATGAAACACACTTATAAAATACAGAGAAGCAGAAGGCGAGGCGGAGGATGGGGGAAAGATCTGATCAGATGAGAGTGACCCTGCACAGCATGCTGGGAGGAAAATATGTAATGAGGGGGAAAGCTGCCTCCTATATAACTTATGTATTGTGATGTCATCAAACATGGCGGTACATGATGTCATGAGTGTGACCAGGACCCTGGGCCTCCCTACTTACCTTCTTATTGATGCTGACGTATTTCCCAGAATCCTCTGCAGGGAAGACGTTCAGTCCGACTCTCTTCATGGCAGCCTTGAGGCGCAGAGGAGTCGTCCACCTCCCGATGACGTCAGTCAGGTCCCCGTCAGCGCCGGACACGGCGGCCAGCCGGCACTGGTCATCCTGCAGCAGACAGACAGCACTTATACAATGTCATAGAGTCCTTATGGGATTGTCAAGACTGAACACACTTGTAGCAAATCCTCAGCTGTGAGAAGTTCTAGATCAGGTCCCCATTCAGTATTGACTGGACGGTCTCTTTACCTTGATGTCTATCTGGATGTCCGTCAGGGCCGTGACTATCGTCAGAGACACCTCGTTGACGCCTTTGGGGGTCAGTTCCCACGACTCGTACGGCATGTGCAGGTGAGTCTCCTGGATCAGGGTGAAGGTGTAGAAGGCGTCCAACTTGAATGTCAGCTCCCGCTGCTCTGCCTTGTAGTTCTGCTCCATGATCCCGTCCGTCTTCCAGTTACTGCCTAAAATATATCAGAGTCAGGATGAGTGGCTGATACCAGAGACAATGTCTGCAAAACATAGGGCAAATAAGTGGTCACCTCCCCCCGCCATCCGCCAGTACAGCTAGCCACACACACACTGCCCCCCACTGGTCAATGGCCTCTATGCAGGTGGACATGTCTGACAGAGACCACGTCACTATACACAAGATGGCACAATAGGATGTTACTTTACTTTCTGGGTCCCAGCGAGCGACCTGAGGGTCCTCAAAGAAGATCACATGGTTAGGGACTTTAATGGAGACTCCAACTGGGGGAGAAATCAGACCCTCAATGTCCTTCTCCTGGAGCGACATCCCCAGACTGGCAGAGAGGTACGACTCCTGAGGGTAGGGGAACTTCTGCAGCCCCCCGGACACCAGCTGTAGAGAGCAGAGGAAACACATCAGAGCATGTGAGGAGGAACCGGGAACTATCCTGTATTATACTCCAGAGCTGCGCTCACTATTCTGCCGCTGCAGTCACTGTGTACATACATTACATTACTTATCCTGTATTATACTCCAGAGCTGCGCTCACTATTCTGCCGCTGCAGTCACTGTGTACATACATTACATTACTTATCCTGTATTATACTCCAGAGCTGCGCTCACTATTCTGCTGGTGCAGTCACTGTATACATACATTACATTACTTATCCTGTATTACACTCCAGAGCTGCGCTCACTATTCTGCCGGTGCAGTCACTGTGTACATACATTACATTACTTATCCTGTATTACACTCCAGAGCTGCGCTCACTATTCTGCCGGTGCAGTCACTGTGTACATACATTACATTACTTATCCTGTATTACACTCCAGAGCTGCGCTCACTATTCTGCCGGTGCAGTCACTGTGTACATACATTACATTACTTATCCTGTATTACACTCCAGAGCTGCGCTCACTATTCTGCCGCTGCAGTCACTGTGTACATACATTACATTACTTATCCTGTATTACACTCCAGAGCTGCGCTCACTATTCTGCCGGTGAAGTCACTGTGTACATACATTACTTATCCTGTATCATACTCCAGAGCTGCACTCACTACTCTGCTGGTGCAGTCACTGTGTACATACATTACATTACTTATCCTGTATTATACTCCAGAGCTGCGCTCACTATTCTGCTGGTACAGTCACTGTGTACATACATTACATTACTTATCCTATACTATACTCCAGAGCTGCGCTCACTATTCTGCCGGTGCAGTCACTGTGTACATACATTACATTACTTATCCTGTATTATACTCTAGAGCTGCGCTCACTATTCTGCTGGTGCAGTCACTGTATACATACATTACATTACTTATCCTGTATTATACTCCAGAGCTGTGCTCACTATTCTGCTGGTGCAGTCACTGTGTACACACATTACATTACTTATCCTGTATTATACTCCAGAGCTGCGCTCACTATTCTGCTGGTACAGTCACTGTGTACATACATTACATTACTTATCCTGTATTATACTCTAGAGCTGCGCTCACTATTCTGCTGGTGCAGTCACTGTATACATACATTACATTACTTATCCTGTATTATACTCCAGAGCTGTGCTCACTATTCTGCTGGTGCAGTCACTGTGTACACACATTACATTACTTATCCTGTATTATACTCCAGAGCTGCGCTCACTATTCTGCCGATGCAGTCACTGTGTACATACATTACTTATCCTGTATTATACTCCAGAGCTGCGCTCACTATTCTGCTGGTGCAGTCACTGTGTACATACATTACATTACTTATCCTGTATTATACTCCAGAGCTGCGCTCACTATTCTGCCGGTGCAGTCACTGTGTACATACATTACATTACTTATCCTGTATTATACTCCAGAGCTGCGCTCACTATTCTGCCGGTGCAGTCACTGTGTACATACATTACATTACTTATCCTGTATTATACTCCAGAGCTGCGCTCACTATTCTGCCGGTGCAGTCACTGTGTACATACATTACTTATCCTGTATTATACTCCAGAGCTGCGCTCACTATTCTGCTGGTACAGTCACTGTGTACATACATTACATTACTTATCCTGTATTATACTCCAGAGCTGCGCTCACTATTCTGCCGGTGCAGTCACTGTGTACATACATTACATTACTTATCCTGTATTATACTCCAGAGCTGCGCTCACTATTCTGCCGGTGCAGTCACTGTGTACATACATTACTTATCCTGTATTATACTCCAGAGCTGCGCTCACTATTCTGCTGGTACAGTCACTGTGTACATACATTACATTACTTATCCTGTATTATACTCCAGAGCTGCGCTCACTATTCTGCTGGTGCAGTCACTGTGTACATACATTACATTACTTATCCTGTATTATACTCCAGAGCTGCGCTCACTATTCTGCCGGTACAGTCACTGTGTACATACATTACATTACTTATCCTGTATTATACTCCAGAGCTGCGCTCACTATTCTGCCGGTACCGTCACTGTGTACATACATTACATTACTTATCCTGTATTATACTCCAGAGCTGCGCTCACTATTCTGCCGGTGCAGTCACTGTGTACATACATTACATTACTTATCCTGTATTATACCCCAGAGCTGCGCTCACTATTCTGCCGGTGCAGTCACTGTGTACATACATTACATTACTTATCCTGTATTATACTCCAGAGCTGCGCTCACTATTCTGCCGGTACAGTCACTGTGTACATACATTACATTACTTATCCTGTATTATACTCCAGAGCTGCGCTCACTATTCTGCCGGTACAGTCACTGTGTACATACATTACATTACTTATCCTGTATTATACTCCAGAGCTGCGCTCACTATTCTGCCGGTGCAGTCACTGTGTACATACATTACATTACTTATCCTGTATTATACCCCAGAGCTGCGCTCACTATTCTGCCGGTGCAGTCAATATGTACATACATTACATTCCTCCGGAGCTGCGCTCTCTCCTCCTCACCTGCACCATGCTCCAGCCGTTCACCTGTTTACACTGCGGTGGTAAAACAAGAACATCGAAAAAATATACTCCGCCCAGACTTGTGAACTGCCGTAAATCCACGACGTCGTCCTCCAGCAGCTGCTCCTCCTCCTGGGCGTCGTTCAGTAGCGGTGCGGGGGAGGGACCTGAATAATATACGGTGCATCCCTTTAATCCAGCACCTGATGATAATCCATATAACAATTTGCAGCTTTGGTAGTGAGATATTAAGGGGGTTGTCTGGGACTTGCACACTGCCGGCTTATCCCTCGGAGATCCCCTTTAATATCTGGTTCTGGGGGGCTCCCGGCAGACCCTGGTCTATTAGTATCTGGTTTTATTGCTGCTTCTCCTCGCCCCAATACGCCCCATTCGTAGGATTCTGATTCCATTACATACTCCAGTCCTCTCCGGAGCTGCATTCACAATTCTGGTGTCTCGCTGTGCAGAACTCTCATATTTCATTCCACACCCCAAATCATGCAGCAGAATTATGAATGCAGCTTTGAATACGACTGGAGTATGAGACTTGATTTAACAGCAGCGTTGTGAGTGCAGCTCTAGGAGTGATTGGAGTATAATGGAATCAGTATCCTATAAAGGCAGAGGGGGATTTAATGCAACGGAAGGGGCCCAGCACAACAATGAGGGGGTAGAATAGCGTCTTACAGGGTGCTGAGGAAACAATCAGCCATACAGTAGACTGACCCTCACTGGCGCCCCCAGCTGGACTCTCGCTCTTCCCCTCCTCCTCCTCATTGGCTGGCTTCTCTTCGGCCTCGTTCACATCTTCCTGGTGTGACGCGGTGCTCAGGACACTCTGCAGTACAGAAAACATTGCTAGTGCATTAGTTCCTCTGTGCTGCTGTGGTTCCTGATATGAATGTCTCGCCATGACTTTGCATTCCTCATGCCCTGCCTGTGTAACAGATGCACCAGCAGGCTCAGGATGAGCAGTGCATAAGTCTACTTCAGATCTTTACCTTCCTCTCCTCAGCCTTCTCCCCCTCCTCCATGACTAGGACACTTTCTGGCGCAGGATTCTCGCCTTCCACGGTCGCCATCTTCCAGTCTGTGACCTCGCCCTCCAGGACGATGGTGTCGGCCGCTGGTTGTTCTTCCGGCTCCTTCCCCTGAGGCTGAGACGTCTGACTGAGGCAGGACAAGTGGTCGTAGTCAGTGTGCAGGATGCGGACGGCGATGCTGCTCAAGGCCAGAGGTCTGGGCAGATCAAAAGAGAGCGCCTCCTGCTGGAAGTGGTAACCCCGGAACCTGTATGGATGAGAGCCCAGGGATGAATGCCACAGGCCCAGCCCCCCTACTGCTATACCCGGCATGTCCCGGGGGCTCACCGGGGGTTCTTGTTCAGGTTCGCCCACATGCAGAGCGTCACATGTTGATTCTTGATAACTTCCTGCATGTTCCCGGTATCGATGTCTGACAAAGCCGCTGCGTTCTGCGTGAGATGACGACACTGGATCAGCGCCATTGTGTACAACCTACATACGTTATATACATTAGACTCTAGTCACATCTAGAGCTGCATTTACCCCATTAGCTGTCAGGGTGCACACTTTGCATTCCCTGCTCTGCACTAGGAGGTCAGTAAAGAGATGACTACAGCTTTGATAGTGACTGGAGTATGATCCTGAGATACACAAGGGGTTATGACCTCATTACCTTCAGGAGACTCTCTGTGGCGTCATCAAATTTGCGCTGGAGAAGTGCCTGCAGCTGGCGGACGGTGAGGGTGTACTGCGCCGACGCGGCTTCTCCCAGCTCCTGCAGCGGGGTATCCAGGAGAAGGAACTCCAACTCCTCAATCAGCTGCAAGACACAAGAAAGCAGTTCCCTGAGCCGCCATGACAGCCTGGCAGTGACTGAGAGCCGAGCTGCCGCTGTGACAGTCACAGGTTTAACCACTTCAATGCCTTGGTCACTGATTGTATCAATAGACTGACAGAAGGAGTCAGAAGAGCATTGTCAGATATGTCATACTGCAGCCTGTATTCTGCATAACATGTACCATGTAATAAGGCCGTATACTCACCTGTAGGACCAGGTGTCAGATATGTCATACAGCAGCCTGTATTCTGCATAACATGTCACATGTAATAAGGCCGTATACTCACCTGTAGGACCAGGTGTCAGATATGTCATACAGCAGCCTGTATTCTGCATAACATGTCACATGTAATAAGGCCGTATACTCACCTGTAGGACCAGGTGTCAGATATGTCATACAGCAGCCTGTATTCTGCATAACATGTACCATGTAATAAGGCCGTATACTCACCTGTAGGACCAGGTGTCAGATATGTCATACAGCAGCCTGTATTCTGCATAACATGTACCATGTAAAAAGGCCGTATACTCACCTGTAGGACCAGGTGTCAGATATGTCATACAGCAGCCTGTATTCTGCATAACATGTCACATGTAATAAGGCCGTATACTCACCTGTAGGACCAGGTGTCAGATATGTTGTACAGCAGCCTGTATTCTGCATAACATGTACCATGTAATAAGGCCGTATACTCACCTGTAGGACCAGGTGTCAGATATGTCATACAGCAGCCTGTATTCTGCATAACATGTCACATGTAATAAGGCCGTATACTCACCTGTAGGACCAGGTGTCAGATATGTCATACAGCAGCCTGTATTCTGCATAACATGTACCATGTAATAAGGCCGTATACTCACCTGTAGGACCAGGGCCGGATCTGTCATTCAGCAGCCTGTATTCTGCATAACATGTACCATGTAATAAGGCCGTATACTCACCTGTAGGACCAGGTGTCAGATATGTCATACAGCAGCCTGTATTCTGCATAACATGTACCATGTAATAAGGCCGTATACTCACCTGTAGGACCAGGTGTCAGATATGTCATACAGCAGCCTGTATTCTGCATAACATGTCACATGTAATAAGGCCGTATACTCACCTGTAGGACCAGGTGTCAGATATGTCATACAGCAGCCTGTATTCTGCATAACATGTACCATGTAATAAGGCCGTATACTCACCTGTAGGACCAGGTGTCAGATATGTCATACAGCAGCCTGTATTCTGCATAACATGTACCATGTAATAAGGCCGTATACTCACCTGTAGGACCAGGTGTCAGATATGTCATACAGCAGCCTGTATTCTGCATAACATGTCACATGTAATAAGGCCGTATACTCACCTGTAGGACCAGGTGTCAGATATGTCATACAGCAGCCTGTATTCTGCATAACATGTACCATGTAATAAGGCCGTATACTCACCTGTAGGACCAGGTGTCAGATATGTCATACAGCAGCCTGTATTCTGCATAACATGTACCATGTAAAAAGGCCGTATACTCACCTGTAGGACCAGGTGTCAGATATGTCATACAGCAGCCTGTATTCTGCATAACATGTACCATGTAATAAGGCCGTATACTCACCTGTAGGACCAGGGCCGGATCTGTCATTCAGCAGCCTGTATTCTGTATGTCATGTCACATGTAATAAGGCCGTATACTCACCATAGGCCAGGAGTCAGATATGTCGTACAGCAGCCTGTATTCTGAATCATATGTACCATGTAATAAGGCCGTATACTCACCTGTAGGACCAGGTGTCAGATATGTCATACAGCAGCCTGTATTCTGCATAACATGTAGCATGTAATAAGGCCGTATACTCACCTGTAGGACCAGGTGTCAGATATGTCATACAGCAGCCTGTATTCTGCATAACATGTCACATGTAATAAGGCCGTATACTCACCTGTAGGACCAGGTGTCAGATATGTCGTACAGCAGCCTGTATTCTGTATGTCATGTCACATGTAATAAGGCCGTATACTCACCTGTAGGACCAGGTGTCAGATATGTTGTACAGCAGCCTGTATTCTGCATAACATGTACCATGTAATAAGGCCGTATACTCACCTGTAGGACCAGGTGTCAGATATGTCATACAGCAGCCTGTATTCTGCATAACATGTCACATGTAATAAGGCCGTATACTCACCTGTAGGACCAGGTGTCAGATATGTCATACAGCAGCCTGTATTCTGCATAACATGTACCATGTAATAAGGCCGTATACTCACCTGTAGGACCAGGTGTCAGATATGTCATACAGCAGCCTGTATTCTGCATAACATGTCACATGTAATAAGGCCGTATACTCACCTGTAGGACCAGGTGTCAGATATGTCATACAGCAGCCTGTATTCTGCATGTCATGTCACATGTAATAAGGCCGTATACTCACCATAGGCCAGGTGTCAGATATGTCGTACAGCAGCCTGTATTCTGCATAACATGTCACATGTAATAAGGCCGTATACTCACCTGTAGGACCAGGTGTCAGATATGTCATACAGCAGCCTGTATTCTGCATAACATGTACCATGTAAAAAGGCCGTATACTCACCTGTAGGACCAGGTGTCAGATATGTCATACAGCAGCCTGTATTCTGCATAACATGTACCATGTAATAAGGCCGTATACTCACCTGTAGGACCAGGGCCGGATCTGTCATTCAGCAGCCTGTATTCTGTATGTCATGTCACATGTAATAAGGCCGTATACTCACCATAGGCCAGGAGTCAGATATGTCGTACAGCAGCCTGTATTCTGAATCATATGTACCATGTAATAAGGCCGTATACTCACCTGTAGGACCAGGTGTCAGATATGTCATACAGCAGCCTGTATTCTGCATAACATGTAGCATGTAATAAGGCCGTATACTCACCTGTAGGACCAGGTGTCAGATATGTCATACAGCAGCCTGTATTCTGCATAACATGTCACATGTAATAAGGCCGTATACTCACCTGTAGGACCAGGTGTCAGATATGTCATACAGCAGCCTGTATTCTGCATAACATGTACCATGTAATAAGGCCGTATACTCACCTGTAGGACCAGGTGTCAGATATGTCATACAGCAGCCTGTATTCTGCATAACATGTACCATGTAATAAGGCCGTATACTCACCTGTAGGACCAGGTGTCAGATATGTCATACAGCAGCCTGTATTCTGCATAACATGTCACATGTAATAAGGCCGTATACTCACCTGTAGGACCAGGTGTCAGATATGTCATACAGCAGCCTGTATTCTGCATAACATGTACCATGTAATAAGGCCGTATACTCACCTGTAGGACCAGGTGTCAGATATGTCATACAGCAGCCTGTATTCTGCATAACATGTACCATGTAATAAGGCCGTATACTCACCTGTAGGACCAGGTGTCAGATATGTCATACAGCAGCCTGTATTCTGCATAACATGTCACATGTAATAAGGCCGTATACTCACCTGTAGGACCAGGTGTCAGATATGTCATACAGCAGCCTGTATTCTGCATAACATGTACCATGTAATAAGGCCGTATACTCACCTGTAGGACCAGGTGTCAGATATGTCATACAGCAGCCTGTATTCTGCATAACATGTACCATGTAAAAAGGCCGTATACTCACCTGTAGGACCAGGTGTCAGATATGTCATACAGCAGCCTGTATTCTGCATAACATGTACCATGTAATAAGGCCGTATACTCACCTGTAGGACCAGGGCCGGATCTGTCATTCAGCAGCCTGTATTCTGTATGTCATGTCACATGTAATAAGGCCGTATACTCACCATAGGCCAGGAGTCAGATATGTCGTACAGCAGCCTGTATTCTGAATCATATGTACCATGTAATAAGGCCGTATACTCACCTGTAGGACCAGGTGTCAGATATGTCATACAGCAGCCTGTATTCTGCATAACATGTAGCATGTAATAAGGCCGTATACTCACCTGTAGGACCAGGTGTCAGATATGTCATACAGCAGCCTGTATTCTGCATAACATGTCACATGTAATAAGGCCGTATACTCACCTGTAGGACCAGGTGTCAGATATGTCGTACAGCAGCCTGTATTCTGTATGTCATGTCACATGTAATAAGGCCGTATACTCACCTGTAGGACCAGGTGTCAGATATGTTGTACAGCAGCCTGTATTCTGCATAACATGTACCATGTAATAAGGCCGTATACTCACCTGTAGGACCAGGTGTCAGATATGTCATACAGCAGCCTGTATTCTGCATAACATGTCACATGTAATAAGGCCGTATACTCACCTGTAGGACCAGGTGTCAGATATGTCATACAGCAGCCTGTATTCTGCATAACATGTACCATGTAATAAGGCCGTATACTCACCTGTAGGACCAGGTGTCAGATATGTCATACAGCAGCCTGTATTCTGCATAACATGTCACATGTAATAAGGCCGTATACTCACCTGTAGGACCAGGTGTCAGATATGTCATACAGCAGCCTGTATTCTGCATGTCATGTCACATGTAATAAGGCCGTATACTCACCATAGGCCAGGTGTCAGATATGTCGTACAGCAGCCTGTATTCTGCATAACATGTACCATGTAATAAGGCCGTATACTCACCTGTAGGACCAGGTGTCAGATATGTCATACAGCAGCCTGTATTCTGCATAACATGTCACATGTAATAAGGCCGTATACTCACCTGTAGGACCAGGGCCGGATCTGTCATTCAGCAGCCTGTATTCTGTATGTCATGTCACATGTAATAAGGCCGTATACTCACCATAGGCCAGGTGTCAGATATGTCGTACAGCAGCCTGTATTCTGAATCATATGTCACATGTAATAAGGCCGTATACTCACCCGCAGAACCAGGCAGCTTTTATTGAGCACGGACTGGAAATGGTCCTCGGCCTCCTCGCTCCACAGGCTCATGAAGGTGTTGATCTCCTGGGGGATTGTGGGATCGGGGCTCCCGTCACACAGCATGTAGCGATCCCACTGTAAGGATAGAGATGAGAGAGGAGCAGTGTGATGTCTCCCCCTGGTGGTGACTACACAATACTACAGGATGCACCTAGGGAATCACTTTGTGGATAAGATGGGCTCCGCTGCAGCCTCCAATCAGGATGAGGGTCTATGAGGAGCTGCGCCCCCTACTGACTACCCATCAGATAACCGGATCACACCTTGGCCCGTGTCCGCACATCTTTCTTGCAGCGCCCAATCAGGATGCTGCGCCCCCTACTGACTACCCATCAGATATCTGGATCACACCTTGGCCCGTGTCCGCACATCTTTCTTGCAGCCCCCAATCAGGATGCTGCGCCCCCTACTGACTACCCATCAGATAACCGGATCACACCTTGGCCCGTGTCCGCACATCTTTCTTGCAGCCCCCAATCAGGATGCTGCGCCCCCTACTGACTACCCATCAGATATCTGGATCACACCTTGGCCCGTGTCCGCACATCTTTCTTGCAGCCCCCAATCAGGATGCTGCGCCCCCTACTGACTACCCATCAGATATCTGGATCACACCTTGGCCCGTGTCCGCACATCTTTCTTGCAGCCCCCAATCAGGATGCTGCGCCCCCTACTGACTACCCATCAGATAACCGGATCACACCTTGGCCCGTGTCCGCACATCTTTCTTCCAGCCCCCAATCAGGATGCTGCGCCCCCTACTGACTACCCATCAGATAACCGGCTCACACCTTGGCCCGTCCCCGCACATCTTTCTTCCAGCCCCCAATCAGGATGCTGCGCCCCCTACTGACTACCCATCAGATAACCGGATCACACCTTGGCCCGTGTCCGCACATCTTTCTTGCAGCGCTCCGCAGCCTCCAGCTTCTCCTCCACCAGCACGCGGTGTTCTCCCAGCTCCTCCTCACGGTGCTCCAGTTGCTGTAAGAAGATGTCAGCAGAGATGAGAGACCCCATAGTGCAGGGCTGACAAGCTGTTGCTCCCTGGTGTCAGCCATCGCTCACCTTGGCTTCCAGGCGCTGGAGCTCTTCTCTTTCTAGTCGCTCTTTCTCCAGATGAGCTGCTTCAATCTGCTCGGCGATAAATTGCGCTTCTTCTGCAGAACATGAGAACATGGGAAGGAAATGGTTAAATGGCGTTTATTTCCTAGATCTCTGACCTGCTTAGACTTCTCACAGCTGAGGTTCTGGAACAGTGTATGAAGTATATCATTTGAGGATTACTCCAGCACCATGGCCCAGTAGATCTGCTACAGTCACATGATGAGGTCATGTGATCATCTCGCCCCCGGATGTAACGCACTTCCTTTACCTGAGGTGACGCTATCACACAAGTGGACAATCCCTTTAAGAGGTCATTTGGCATTAGAGCACGTGCGGAGCACTGACCTTCCTCGCGCTGCCTTCGCTCCTCCTCCTCTTTCTGCAGTCGCACTTTCTCAGCTTTGCTGACCTTTCCTTTCTTCCGAGAGGCGGCCGACGTTCCCTTCGAGGACTGAAATAGGAGACGCGGATTATAAGAATATGTCACATGGTCAGAAAACAGAAGAGCGGCAGGGGCAGAATCTACAGGACACGTACCCTCACCCGGGGCAAATACCACGGGAGACCCCAGACTGCGGTTATATCACATCACACTAATGAGGGAGTAAATACGGAGATACAGCACAGGCTATGACATCACACCTCTACAGGGAGGTATACACACTGACCTATATACCCTCTATAGTGACAGGCTATGACATCACACCTCAGCTCTGTATATAACACGTCTATGACGTCACACCTCAGCTCTGTATATAACACGTCTATGACATCACACCACAGCTCTGTATATAACATGTCTATGACATCACACCTGAGCTCTGTATATAACATGTCTATGACGTCACACCTCAGCTCTGTATATAACATGTCTATGACGTCACACCTCAGCTCTGTATATAACATGTCTATGACATCACACCTCAGCTCTGTATATAACATGTCTATGACATCACACCTCAGCTCTGTATATAACATGTCTATGACATCACACCTCAGCTCTGTATATAACACGCCTATGACATCACACCACAGCTCTGTATATAACATGTCTATGACGTCACACCTCAGCTCTGTATATAACATGCCTATGACATCACACCTCAGCTCTGTATATAACACGTCTATGACGTCACACCTTAGCTCTGTATATAACATGTCTATGACGTCACACCTCAGCTCTGTATATAACACGCCTATGACATCACACCTCAACTCTGTATATAACATGTCTATGAAGTCACACCTCAGCTCTGTATATAACACGTCTATGACATCACACCTGAGCTCTGTATATAACATGTCTATGACGTCACACCTCAGCTCTGTATATAACATGTCTATGACGTCACACCTCAGCTCTGTATATAACATGTCTATGACATCACACCTCAGCTCTGTATATAACATGTCTATGACATCACACCTCAGCTCTGTATATAACACGTCTATGACGTCACACCTCAGCTCTGTATATAACACGCCTATGACATCACACCACAGCTCTGTATATAACATGTCTATGACGTCACACCTCAGCTCTGTATATAACATGCCTATGACATCACACCTCAGCTCTGTATATAACACGTCTATGACGTCACACCTTAGCTCTGTATATAACATGTCTATGACGTCACACCTCAGCTCTGTATATAACACGCCTATGACATCACACCTCAACTCTGTATATAACATGTCTATGAAGTCACACCTCAGCTCTGTATATAACACGTCTATGACGTCACACCTCAGCTCTGTATATAACACGTCTATGACGTCACACCTCAGCTCTGTATATAACATGTCTATGACATCACACCTGAGCTCTGTATATAACATGTCTATGACATCACACCTGAGCTCTGTATATAACATGTCTATGACATCACACCTGAGCTCTGTATATAACATGTCTATGACATCACACCACAGCTCTGTATATAACACGTCTATGACATCACACCTCAGCTCTGTATATAACACGTCTATGACGTCACACCTCAGCTCTGTAATCAAATCAAATCAAATCAAATCAAAAAATGCTTTATTGGCACGTCCGAATAGGTATTTGGCATTGCCAAAGCTAGTAAAGTGTGTGTGTGTGTGTGGGGGGGGGGAGTAGGGTTGGGTGGGTGGTGGGTATGGGGGGGGGGTTTGGGTTATAACAGTCCATGGAGTCTCATCTTCCTCTTCGTTGGTGACTGCTATATGGGGAGGTGGGGGTGGAGGTGGGGTGGGGCAGGGCGGTTGGTTTGGGGTATAACAGTCCGTGGAGTCTCGTCTTCCTCTTCGTTGGTGACTGCTATATGGGGGGGGGGATGGAGGTGGGGTGGGGCAGGGCGGTTGGTTTGGGGTATAACAGTCCGTGGAGTCTCGTCTTCCTCTTCGTTGGTGGGTGCTATATGGGGAGGTGGGGGTGGGTGGGGTGGGGGTGGGGGTGGGTGGGGTGGGTGTTTTGGGATAAATATAACAGTCCATGGAGTCTCATCTTCCTCTGGTTTGGTGACAGCTGGACACGTATTGGGCAGCGATCTCCACAGTGGCCTCTTCTTCTCCCAGTAGGATGTAGAGTTTCCTCTTCTCCCAGTCTGGGATGTGGGCAGAGAGTCTTTGGTAGTAGACGGCCCTCACAGCTGAGTATTTGGTGCAGTGTAGCAGGAAGTGGGTCTGGTCTTCTAGGGCCCCCTGGTCACAGTGCTGGCACAGTCTCTTCTCCCGTGGCTTGTACGTCTGTCTGTATCGCCCCGTCTCTATCTCTAGGTTGTGGGCGCTCAGTCTGTACCGGCTCAGGGTCTGTCTGTGCTTGGGGTGGCGTATTCTCTCCAGGTAGGTGGCCATGGTGTAGTCCCTTTGTAGGGATTGGTACACATTGGTGAGTTTCTTGGAGTTATTTATTTGGTTTCTCCATTCTTCAATGTACCGCTCTCTGTTTGCCTCTGTGGTCGCCTTTATTTCGGCCTTGGTTATCATCTGTTGGAGTTTTTGGTTTGGTGGTTGGCTGCTGTTTGGTTGGTGAATGTCTGGTTTGCTCAGGTGGCTTAGCCATGCTTGGTGGTGGTAGGAGTCGCTCCCCTGGATGTGTGCCTGGAAAGCTAGCGCCCTCTTCTGTATGGTGAGCCATAGGGGGAGTCTGCCTAGCTCTGCCCTGCAGGCTATGTTGGTGGTGTTGCGATGGACATGGAGCAGGTATTTGCAGAACTCCAGGTGGAAGTTCTCTGTTGGGCTGGAATCCCACCTTGACTGGTCTGGGTAGGTGGCTGGGCCCCAAACTTCACTGCCATAGAGAAGGATCGGGGAGATGACAGCGTCAAATATCTTCATCCAGACCCTCACCGGTGGTTTGAGGTGGTACAGTTGTCTTCTGATGGCGTAGAAGGTTCTGCAGGCTTTTGCTTTCAGGGTTTCTATTGCTGCTTTGAAGCTTCCTGATTGGCTGAGCTCCAGCCCCAGGTAGGTGTAGCTGTTGGTTTTCTCCAGTGTGGAGCCGTTCAGTGTGAATTGTGGGGTGGTGGAGGCTTTATTGTGGCCCTTCTTCTGGAATACCATGATTTTGGTCTTCTTCTGGTTGATGGGTAGGGCCCATGTGGTGCTGAATTTTTCCAGCACTGACAGGCTTTCTTGGAGGTCTTTCTCGGTGGGGGCCAGGAGTAGGAGGTCATCGGCGTATAGCAGGAACTTCACCTCTCGATTGTTCAGGGTGAGGCCTGGGGTTGGTGAGGCCTCCAGGGCTGTAGCCAGTTCATTGATATAGATGTTGAAGAGCGTTGGGCTCAGGCTACAGCCTTGTCTGACCCCTCGGGCCTGTTGGAAGTATGCGGTCCTTTTCCCATTCACCTTCACACTGCACTGGTTTCCGGTGTAGGAGCTCTTGATGACGTCGTACGTTCTTCCTCCTATTCCACTCTCTAGGAGTTTTAGGAGTAGGCCTGGGTGCCATACTGAATCAAACGCCTTCTTAAAGTCCACGAAGCAGGCGAATATCTTGCCTCTTCTGGTGTTGTGGACGTGCGTCTTGATGAGGCTGTGCAGGGTGTAGATATGGTCTGTGGTGCGGTGGTTTGGCATGAACCCTGCTTGGCTCTTGCTGAGGACCCCGTGTTGTGTGAGGAAGGTGAGGATTCTGTTATTGATGATGCTGTTGAACAGTTTCCCTAGCGTGCTGCTGACGCAGATCCCTCTGTAGTTGTTGGGGTCATATTGGTCCCCATTCTTGTAGATGGGGGTTATGAGCCCTTTGTTCCAGTCTTCGGGGAAGTATCCAGCATTGAGCACGAGGGTGAATAGCTTTGCCAGTGCCGCGTGTATTGCTGGAGAGCTGTATTTGATCATCTCTGGTAAGATGCCGTCAGGGCCACTGGCCTTTTTGCCTTTCAGCAGGACAATTCTTTCCTGTATATCTTTTATGGTGATTGGTGAGTCCAGAGGGTTCTGGAAGTCTTTGATGACTTTCTCCATGTCCCTCAGTTTGGTGATTATCTGTTGCTGTTCTGGAGTTAGTTCTTCTTCTGGGATGTTTTTGTAGAGACCTCTGAAGTAGTTGAGCCAGATATTGCCATTTTGGATGTGGAGAGAGTTTTTCTTGGGCTTTGTGCCCATGTGGTGCCAGGTCTCCCAGAATGAGCTGTCCTGGAGGGAGTCCTCTAGTTGCTGTATTTTGTGGGAGAGGTATCTCTGTTTCTTCTCTCTGAGGGTGCCCTTGTATTGCTTGCATAGATTGCTGTAGGCTTCCCTCACCTCCTTGTTGTTCGGGTATATAACATGACTATGATGTCACACCACAGCTCTGTATATAACATGTCTATGACGTCACACCTCAGTATATAACCTGCCCCTGTCAGGTAACCTGTGACGTCACTATACACTATATATACACTATATATACACTATATATACACTATGTATACACTATATACACTATATACACTATATATACACTATGTATACACTATATATACTATACACTATGTATACACTATATATACTATACACTATGTATACACTATATACACTATACACTATGTATACACTATATACACTATATACACTATACACTATGTATACACTATATACTATGTATACACTATATACACTATACACTATATATACACTATATACACTATACACTATGTATACACTATATACACTATACACTATGTATACACTATATATACACTATGTATACACTATACACTATGTATACACTATATACACTATACACTATGTATACACTACATACTATGTATACACTATATACACTATACACTATATATACACTATATACACTATACACTATGTATACACTATATACACTATATACACTATATACTATGTATACACTATATACACTATATACTATGTATACACTATATACACTATACACTATGTATACACTATATACACTATATACACTATATACTATGTATACACTATATACACTATACACTATATATACACTATATACACTATACACACTATACACTATGTATACACTATATATACACTATGTATACACTATACACTATGTATACACTATATACACTATACACTATGTATACACTATATACTATGTATACACTATATACACTATACACTATATATACACTATACACTATGTATACACTATATACACTATATACACTATGTATACACTATATACACTATATACACTATGTATACACTATATACACTATACACTATGTATACACTATATATACACTATACACTATGTATACACTATATATACACTATGTATACACTATATACACTATATACACTATAAACTATGTATACACTATATATACACTATACACTATGTATACACTATATATACACTATGTATACACTATATACACTATATACACTATATACACTATAAACTATGTATACACTATATACACTATATACACTATGTATACACTATATACACTATATATACTATACACTATGTATACACTATATACACTATGTATACACTATATACACTATACACTATATATACTATACACTATGTATACACTATGTATACACTATATACACTATACACTATGTATACACTATATACACTATGTATACACTATATACACTATATATACACTATACACTATGTATACACTATATACACTATATACACTATGTATACACTATATACACTATATATACACTATACACTATGTATACACTATATACACTATATACACTATGTATACACTATATACACTATACACTATGTATACACTATACACTATGTATACACTATATACACTATATACACTATGTATACACTATATACACTATACACTATGTATACACTATATACACTATGTATACACTATATACACTATACACTATGTATACACTATACACTATGTATACACTATATACACTATACACTATGTATACACTATATACACTATACACTATGTATACACTATATACACTATACACTATGTATACACTATATACACTATACACTATGTATACACTATATACACTATACACTATGTATACACTATATACACTATACACTATGTATACACTATATACACTATATATACACTATATACACTATATACACTATGTATACACTATATACACTATATATACACTATATACACTATACACTATATATACACTATGTATACACTATATACACTATATACTATGTATACACTATATATACACTATACACTATGTATACACTATATATACACTATATATACACTATGTATACACTATATACACTATATACACTATAAACTATGTATACACTATATACACTATGTATACACTATATACACTATACACTATGTATACACTATATACACTATACACTATGTATACACTATATACACTATACACTATATATACTATACACTATGTATACACTATGTATACACTATATATACACTATACACTATGTATACACTATATATACACTATGTATACACTATATATACACTATACACTATGTATACACTATATACACTATATACACTATGTATACTATACACTATGTATACACTATACACTATGTATACACTATATACACTATATACACTATGTATACACTATATACACTATACACTATGTATACACTATATACACTATATACACTATGTATACACTATATACACTATACACTATGTATACACTATATACACTATACACTATGTATACACTATACACTATGTATACACTATATACACTATACACTATGTATACACTATATACACTATACACTATACACTATGTATACACTATATATACACTATGTATACACTATATATACACTATACACTATGTATACACTATATATACACTATGTATACACTATATATACACTATACACTATGTATACACTATATACACTATACACTATGTATACACTATACACTATGTATACACTATATACACTATACACTATGTATACACTATATACACTATACACACTATATATACACTATATACACTATACACTATGTATACACTATATATACACTATGTATACACTATATACACTATATACACTATGTATACACTATATACTATGTATACACTATACACTATGTATACACTATGTATACACTATACACTATGTATACACTATATACACTATATACACTATGTATACACTATATACACTATACACTATATATACACTATACACTATATACACTATGTATACACTATATACACTATACACTATGTATACACTATATATACACTATACACTATGTATACACTATATACACACTATACACTATGTATACACTATATACACTATATACACTATGTATACACTATATACACTATATACACTATATACACTATACACTATGTATACACTATACACTATGTATACACTATATACACTATACACTATGTATACACTATATATACACTATACACTATGTATACACTATATATACACTATACACTATGTATACACTATATATACACTATACACTATATATACACTATACACTATGTATACACTATGTATACACTATATACACTATACACTATGTATACACTATACACTATGTATACACTATATACACTATATACACTATGTATACACTATATACACTATACACTATGTATACACTATACACTATGTATACACTATATACACTATACACTATGTATACACTATATATACACTATACACTATGTATACACTATATATACACTATACACTATGTATACCCTATATATACACTATACACTATGTATACACTATATATACACTATGTATACACTATATATATATATACACTATACACTATATATACACTATACACTATGTATACACTATATATACACTATACACTATATATACACTATACACTATGTATACACTATATATACACTATACACTATGTATACACTATACACTATATACACTATATACACACTATACACTATGTATACACTATACACTATGTATACACTATATACACTATACACTATGTATACACTATATACACTATACACACTATATACACTATACACTATGTATACACTATATACACTATACACTATGTATACACTATATATACACTATACACTATGTATACACTATATATACACTATACACTATATATACACTATATACACTATACACACACTATACACTATGTATACACTATGTATACACTATATACACTATACACTATGTATACACTATATACACTATACACACTATATACACTATACACTATGTATACACTATATATACACTATATACACTATATACTATGTATACACTATATATACACTATACACTATGTATACACTATACACTATATACACTATATACACTCACCGGCCACTTTATTAGGTACACCTGTCCAACTGCTCGTTAACACTTAATTTCTAATCAGCCAATCACATGGCGGCAACTCAGTGCATTTCGGCATGTAGACATGGTCAAGACAATCTCCTGCAGTTCAAACCGAGCATCAGTATGGGGGGGAAGAAAGGTGATTTGAGTGCCTTTGAACGTGGCATGGTTGTTGGTGCCAGAAGGGCTGGTCTGAGTATTTCAGAAACTGCTGATCTACTGGGATTTTCACGCACAACCATCTCTAGGGTTTACAGAGAATGGTCCGAAAAAGAAAAAACATCCAGTGAGCGGCAGTTCTGTGGGGGGCGGAAATGCGTTGTTGATGCCAGAGGTCAGAGGAGAATGGCCAGACTGGTTCGAGCTGATAGAAAGGCAACAGTGACTCAAATAGCCACCCGTTACACCCAAGGTAGCCAGAAGAGCATCTCTGAACGCCGCACAGTACGTCCAACTTTGAGGCTACAGATGGGCTACAGCAGCAGAAGACCACACCGGGGGCCACTCCTTTCAGCTAAGAACAGGAAACTGAGGCTACAATTTGCACAAGCTCATCGAAATTGGACAATTGAAGATTGGAAAAACGTTGCCTGGTCTGATGAGTCTCGATTTCTGCTGCGACATTCGGATGGTAGGGTCAGAATTTGGCGTCAACAACATGAAAGCATGGATCCATCCTGCCTTGTATCGGTAACGGTTCAGGCTGGTGGTGGTGGTGTCATGGTGTGGGGAATATTTTCTTGGCACTCTTTGGGCCCCTTGGTACCAATTGACCATCGTTACAACGCCAAAGCCTACCTGAGTATTGTTGCTGACCATGTCCATCCCTTTATGACCACAATGTACCCAACATCTGATGGCTACTTTCAGCAGGATAATGCAATGCCATGTCATAAAGCTGGAATCATCTCAGACTGGTTTCTTGAACATGACAATGAGTTCACTGTACTCCAATGGCCTCCACAGTCACCAGATCTCAATCCAATAGAGGAGCATCTTTGGGATGTGGCGGAACGGGAGATTCGCATCATGGATGTGCAGCCGACAAATCTGCGACTGCAACTGTGTGATGCCGCCATCATGTCAATATGGAGCAAAATCTCTGAGGAATGCTTCCAGCACCTTGTTGTATCTATGCCACGAAGAATTGAGGCAGTTCTGAAGGCAAAAGGGGGTCCAACCCGTTACTAGCATGGTGGACCTAATAAAGTGGCCGGGGAGTGTACACTATGTATACACTATATACACTATATACACTATATACACTATACACTATATACACTATATACACTATATACACTATACACTATGTATACACTATATACACTATACACTATGTATACACTATACACACTATACACTACGTATACACTATATATACACTATATACACTATACACTATGTATACACTATATATACACTATATATACACTATGTATACACTATATACACTATATACACTATATACACTATAAACTATGTATACACTATATACACTATGTATACACTATATACACTATACACTATGTATACACTATATACACTATACACTATGTATACACTATATACACTATACACTATATATACTATACACTATGTATACACTATGTATACACTATATATACACTATACACTATGTATACACTATATATACACTATGTATACACTATATATACACTATACACTATGTATACACTATATACACTATATACACTATGTATACACTATATACACTATACACTATGTATACACTATATACACTATATACACTATGTATACACTATATACACTATACACTATGTATACACTATATACACTATACACTATGTATACACTATACACTATGTATACACTATATACACTATACACTATGTATACACTATATACACTATACACTATGTATACACTATATATACACTATGTATACACTATATATACACTATACACTATGTATACACTATATACACTATATACACTATGTATACACTATATACACTATACACTATGTATACACTATATACACTATACACTATGTATACACTATATACACTATACACTATATACACTATATATACACTATATACACTATACACTATGTATACACTATATATACACTATGTATACACTATATATACACTATACACTATGTATACACTATATACACTATATACACTATGTATACACTATATACACTATACACTATGTATACACTATACACTATGTATACACTATGTATACACTATACACTATGTATACACTATATACACTATATATACACTATACACTATATACACTATGTATACACTATATACACTATACACTATGTATACACTATATATACACTATACACTATGTATACACTATATACACTATATACACTATGTATACACTATATACACTATATACACTATGTATACACTATATACACTATACACTATGTATACACTATACACTATGTATACACTATATACACTATACACTATGTATACACTATATATACACTATACACTATGTATACACTATATATACACTATACACTATGTATACACTATATATACACTATACACTATATATACACTATACACTATGTATACACTATGTATACACTATATACACTATACACTATGTATACACTATACACTATGTATACACTATATACACTATATACACTATATACACTATACACTATACACTATGTATACACTATATACACTATACACTATGTATACACTATATATACACTATACACTATGTATACACTATACACTATGTATACCCTATATATACACTATACACTATGTATACACTATATATACACTATACACTATGTATACACTATATATATATATACACTATACACTATATATACACTATACACTATGTATACACTATATATACACTATACACTATATATACACTATACACTATGTATACACTATATATACACTATACACTATATATACACTATACACTATGTATACACTATACACTATATACACTATATACACACTATACACTATGTATACACTATACACTATGTATACACTATATACACTATACACTATGTATACACTATATACACTATACACACTATATACACTATACACTATGTATACACTATATACACTATACACTATGTATACACTATATATACACTATACACTATATATACACTATATATACACTATACACTATGTATACACTATATATACACTATACACTATATATACACTATATACACTATATACACTATACACACACTATACACTATGTATACACTATGTATACACTATATACACTATACACTATGTATACACTATATACACTATACACACTATATACACTATACACTATGTATACACTATATATACACTATATACACTATACACTATATACTATGTATACACTATATATACACTATATACACTATACACTATGTATACACTATACACTATATACACTATATACACTATACACTATGTATACACTATATACACTATATACACTATATACACTATATACACACTATACACTATGTATACACTATGTATACACTATATACACTATACACTATGTATACACTATATACACTATACACACTATATACACTATACACTATATATACACTATATACACTATACACTATATACTATGTATACACTATATATACACTATATACACTATACACTATGTATACACTATACACTATATACACTATATACACTATACACTATATACACTCACCGGCCACTTTATTAGGTACACCTGTCCAACTGCTCGTTAACATTTAATTTCTAATCAGCCAATCACATTGCGGCAACTCAGTGCATTTCGGCATGTAGACATGGCCAAGACAATCTCCTGCAGGTCAAACCGAGCATCAGTATGGGGGGGAAGAAAGGTGATTTGAGTGCCTTTGAACGTGGCATGGTTGTTGGTGCCAGAAGGGCTGGTCTGAGTATTTCAGAAACTGCTGATCTACTGGGATTTTCACGCACAACCATCTCTAGGGTTTACAGAGAATGGTCCGAAAAAGAAAAAACATCCAGTGAGCGGCAGTTCTGTGGGGGGCGGAAATGCGTTGTTGATGCCAGAGGTCAGAGGAGAATGGCCAGACTGGTTCGAGCTGATAGAAAGGCAACAGTGACTCAAATAGCCACCCGTTACACCCAAGGTAGCCAGAAGAGCATCTCTGAACGCCGCACAGTACGTCCAACTTTGAGGCTACAGATGGGCTACAGCAGCAGAAGACCACACCGGGGGCCACTCCTTTCAGCTAAGAACAGGAAACTGAGGCTACAATTTGCACAAGCTCATCGAAATTGGACAATTGAAGATTGGAAAAACGTTGCCTGGTCTGATGAGTCTCGATTTCTGCTGCGACATTCGGATGGTAGGGTCAGAATTTGGCGTCAACAACATGAAAGCATGGATCCATCCTGCCTTGTATCGGTAACGGTTCAGGCTGGTGGTGGTGGTGTCATGGTGTGGGGAATATTTTCTTGGCACTCTTTGGGCCCCTTGGTACCAATTGAGCATCGTTGCAACGCCAAAGCCTACCTGAGTATTGTTGCTGACCATGTCCATCCCTTTATGAGCACAATGTACCCAACATCTGATGGCTACTTTCAGCAGGATAATGCAATGCCATGTCATAAAGCTGGAATCATCTCAGACTGGTTTCTTGAACATGACAATGAGTTCACTGTACTCCAATGGCCTCCACAGTCACCAGATCTCAATCCAATAGAGGAGCATCTTTGGGATGTGGTGGAACGGGAGATTCGCATCATGGATGTGCAGCCGACAAATCTGCGACTGCAACTGTGTGATGTCATCATGTCAATATGGAGCAAAATCTCTGAGGAATGCTTCCAGCACCTTGTTGTATCTATGCCACCAAGAAATGAGGCAGTTCTGAAGGCAAAAGGGGGTCCAACCCGTTACTAGCATGGTGTACCTAATAAAGTGGCCGGTGAGTGTATACACTATACACTATATACACTATACACACTATATACACTACGTATACACTATATGCACTATATACACTATATATACTCCGTATACACTATACACTATATACACTATACACACTATATACACTACGTATACACTATATGCACTATATACACTATATATACTCCGTATACACTATATACACTATATACACTATATACACTATACACTATATACACTATATACACTACGTATACACTATATGCACTATATACACTATATATACTCCGTATACACTATATACACTATATACACTATATACACTATACACTATATACACTATATACACTACGTATACACTATATGTACACTATATACACTATACACACTATATACACTACGTATACACTATATGCACTATATACACTATATATACTCCGTATACACTATATACACTATACACTATGTATACACTATACACACTATACACACTATACACACTATATACACTATATACACTATACACACTACGTATACACTATATGCACTATATACACTATATATACTCCGTATACACTATATATACTCCTCAGCCTCTCCCTCCTCCTCCTCACCATGTCGCCGTTCTGTCGCTTCTTCTCTCCCGCTGCAGCGTCCCTGTTGCCATGGACACCGCGCAGCCTTCTGGGAGCTCCGCGCACGTGGTGACGTCATCAGCAGGCGCCGTGTTGTTGCCGGATGTTGTCTGGAGGTGAGTACAGGGGGCGCTGGAGGAGGAGGACTACAACCCCCCGCACCCTCACCTGTGGCCCTGTCATTGTCTAGCTGCCGGCCGTCAGTGCATGCTGGGAGTTGTAGTTCTACGGCTGCACTGCAATTATTCCCGTGTGTCACTATGGTAACCAGAAGTGGGCGGGGCTGTACCTGCAGTAATGATCCTCTCCAGTCACTACAAGGGGTTAATAGCTATGGCCCCCCCCTGAGAGGGCAACAATGGCGGATTGGCAGGTAGAGGTGACCTGCGCCCACTACATGTAATAAACGGACCGGCCTTGTGATCAGACAACGGTCTGAAGGAAATCATCATTTCTGACTTTCTTCCAGTCGTTGTGTTGTAGTCGTGGCATCTGGTTACGATAAAACGGTGCGGTTAAAGGCGTGGATCCAGTAGGTGGCGCTGCCTCAGCTCGGGGGGTGTTAGCTATGGCAGGTGGGGCCCCCCGGCCTCAGGGGCCACAAGCAGACCACAAATGTAACCCTATCCTGGTGCCACATACTAATAGCCACTGGAGTCAGCGCCACCTACTGGAGCCACAGCAGACCAGGGCGCACCTTCTTTTAACTCTTTCAGCTGTCAGTTTTTCAGTCTGTTGTTCTGATCCTATCACAGATCAAACCAATGGCCTTGTAAGAGGTCGGTGTGACCTTCATACTAGATGTAAGTCCTGTCACAGGGTGTTAAAGGGGTTGTCATATTGATGATGTGTCCACAGGATAAATAATGTGCGGGGTCTGACACCTGGGCCTGTAGATATGACCTGGGGGAGTCTCTAGACCCCATACACAGTGTCCCGAACCACCGCTGGACGGGGCTGATAACGTGAATAGGAGAGCCCGCACACACCGTCATCCACTAGCAGCCTCTGACACCCGAGGGCTGCTGTACAGCTGATCTGTGTGGGGTCCGGGTGTCAGACACCCCCAGGTCACATACTAATGATCTATCCTGTGGATCAGTATTAAAAATCCATTTGGGGTTGTGACAACCGGTTACAATATCTGTAGTAATTGCCGTCCATGGCCGGGGCGCGGTGTCCCCGCTGTGCAGGTTCGTCTAGTTACCAAACTCCCATAAAGGTTATTGGAGAGACTTTCACATCATGGCATAGGCTATGGATATGGTAATACCCCTTTAAGAGACCGCTGGCTATGCAGGGAGCGTTACTGCTGCACATACTCACCTCTCTCTGTTTCCTCACAGCTGCGCTCTCCATGATGTGCTGACCAGAGAGCTCTGACCCGCAGGCCTGAAGATGGCAAATCCATTGCGAGGAGAGGTTGTGAAGCTGTACAAGAACGTAAGCTCCCCCAAAATCACTCCTGGTAGTCTCTTCACCTTCAATGCCTTCTCCCAATCCCTGCTTACTGCTTTGGGGGGTCTGAATTCTCCTTCACAGTATTTTGTTACATGAATAGTATTCCAGACCTACAGTGAAGACTGACACACAGGGTGGTGTAATGCAGATGTATGAGAGAGCTGTATACTCGGGGCTGCCGTCTCCTCCATGACACGATCCATCTTTCTTTCTGCAGCTTCTCTTCTTGGGCCGGGAATACCCGAGAGGCGAGGCGTTCTTCAAGGAGCGTCTGAAGAAAGCCTTCATGAAGAATAAAGACGTCAGCGACCCTGAGACGATCCGGGAGCTCATCGCCCGGGGGGAGTTCGTCATTAAAGAGCTGGAGGCCTTATATTTTCTACGCAAGTACCGGGCGATGAAGCAGCGCTATTACGAGGACGGCCCGGGCTCTAGCGCAACGTCTCCTCGCTGAGGGCAACGTCAGCCATATGAGGGGAGGAGCCGAAATTTAGGACTAAACTCCTGTTCCTGTGCCTTACACAGCGCGGCTCATATGTGCGAGCGCAATCTGTAAAATCATGGAGAGTGTGGGAGAAGGGTGTAATAAAGGTCTCATCTGTAATACAGGAGGTGTCGGGAGCTCCGCTTGCTGTCACTGAACAGACACACGATAACAGCGCTCCGGATACACAGCATCTGTATCTATGAGGAGACTCTGAGGTGGGGTCAGACAGTATATGACGAGTCTGTTATGGATGTGCATCAATGTGATGAGCACAGGGCCCTGTACACCCATAGCATGCAGTGTACTCAGGTCAGGACGGGGGAGGGGTCACAGCTGCGGCCCCACAGTGAGCGAGGCCGAGTAACGCACAACGTCGTAGTCACCAGAAGTCGTTTATTACATTACAATAAATAGGAGCGTTACAGTTAATGACAAAGTAAAATGACGACATCCCACGGAACAAACTCCTATAAAATCCTACAGATCAGTGGTCATTGTAAGGTCGTAGTTCATCACGTCGACGCGCGGCCACCACAATGGATGAAAACAGACAAAAAAAAAGATAATAAAAAGCACAAATGTACAAAATGTGCACGTTCTATACAAAATAGTCCAAATACATTCCAAGTAAACAGAGTCCGGGATCTCCGCAGGGGCGCGAGACACAGCGTGGGGGGAGGGGGCGCATACAGACCGTCACATCCATTACAATCACATCGTGTCCGCCCTCGGAGTCAGGAAAGGCCAGAACCGGACACGGGATGTAGAATCCACAACAGAAGAGAATTTCATGTGACACTTTGTTAGGACACTATTCACAACCTCCGAATAATAGATTAGTGCCCCTCCCCCCCAGGACGCGTCCAGTTGTCAGTTACTGGTTAGCCATGGTCAGGCTGATAAGGAGCATGCAAAAAAAATCCAACACAAGGCCCCACCCACTGATCAGGCTCCTCCCACTGGGTTAGGTTTACACAAGGCCCCACCCACTGATCAGGCTCCTCCCACCACACATGATGCTGGTTTAGTTCCCTGTAGATTATAATCTCGCTCCATCCATCGCCTGCTGAGTTTGTGCTTATACATAGCAACCCATCTGAGCAAGCAGTGCTGCAGTGTAAAGCATGAAGACAAGGTGGAGCAGACATTGCTGATAATAGAGGAGTCCTAAGGACGCAGCAGAGAATCTCCAGTCACCGGGGCCCTAGCTATGGCTGACGGGTACATTACTAGTCACAATCACAGTGAGGTAGGTGCGGACTCCCGGCTACAGTTCAGAAGTCAGACTATCTCAGACATTACAAGCCGATTGCCTATGATCCAGTACAAGCGGTGGGGTGGGGTCACCATCACATTATGTACTTACCCCCTGCAGTAAGCTCATCCTAGGGGCCACCATGGCTGCCCTGGGAAGGTTAGCACTGCTTACAGGATTGATTGCTTCTGTCTGCTCAGTATGTACACTGCTAGACCATACAAGACGAACCTAACCAACTGATGGCGATGGGGAGAGGAAATGGTATAGCATGCAGCCACCTCCAGGGCACCAGTCACACGACTAATCTGTGCGTTACCTACTCCGACCTCACCCATAGCTTATAATGGCACGTAATGTAACAAGGGGGCGGGGCAGACAGCTCAGGGTCACTAATGCACCAATAAGGCAACTCCCTGAAATATAAACCCCGTGTTCATGCTGGGAGGAAATGTTCCAATACTTGGGGAGGGGGCTCGCTGCAAAACGGGAAACAACAGCTATGGATAGGGTTTGCCCTGAAACTGCTTTGGACCGTGGAAGACTTGATTGACAGGAGACACATGGGGATCAAACTACGACCTACCACATAAGCGACACCCCCACCCGCCATATACAGGAGACCGTATGGTCATTTACTACTCAACTATAATGTATCATCCTCCAGAGCTGCGCTCACTATTCTGCTGGTACAGTCACTGTGTACATATATTACTTATCGTGTATTATACTGCAGAGCTGCGCTCACTATTCTGCTGGTGCAGTCACTGTGTACATATATTACTTATCATGTATTATACTGCAGAGCTGCGCTCACTATTCTGCTGGTGCAGTCACTGTGTACATACATTACATTACTTATCCTGTATTATACTCCAGAGCTGCGCTCACTATTCTGCTGGTGCAGTCACTGTGTACATACATTACATTACTTATCCTGTATTATACTCCAGAGCTGCGCTCACTATTCTGCTGGTGCAGTCACTGTGTACATACATTACATTACTTATCCTGTATTATACCCCAGAGCTGCGCTCACTATTCTGCTGGTGCAGTCACTGTGTACATACATTACATTACTTATCCTGTATTATACTCCAGAGCTGCGCTCACTATTCTGCTGGTGCAGTCACTGTGTACATACATTACATTACTTATCCTGTATTATACTCCAGAGCTGCGCTCACTATTCTGCTGGTGCAGTCACTGTGTACATACATTACATTACTTATCCTGTATTATACCCCAGAGCTGCGCTCACTATTCTGCTGGTACAGTCACTGTGTACATACATTACTTATCCTGTATTATACTCCAGAGCTGCGCTCACTATTCTGCTGGTACAGTCACTGTGTACATTCATTACATTACTTATCCTGTATTATACTCCAGAGCTGCGCTCACTATTCTGCTGGTACAGTCACTGTGTACATACATTACATTACTTATCCTGTATTATACTCCAGAGCTACGCTCACTATTCTGCTGGTACAGTCACTGTGTACATACATTACATTACTGTATTATACTCCAGAGCTGCGCTCACTATTCTGCTGGTACAGTCACTGTGTACATACATTACATTACTTATCCTGTATTATACCCCAGAGCTGCGCTCACTATTCTGCTGGTACAGTCACTGTGTACATACATTACATTACATATCCTGTATTATACTCCAGAGCTGCGCTCACTATTCTGCTGGTGCAGTCACTGTGTACATACATTACATTACTTATCCTGTATTATACTCCAGAGCTGCGCTCACTATTCTGCTGGTGCAGTCACTGTGTACATACATTACATTATTTATCCTGTATTATACTCCAGAGCTGCGCTCACTATTCTGCTGGTACAGTCACTGTGTACATACATTACATTATTTATCCTGTATTATACTACAGAGCTGCGCTCACTATTCTGCTGGTGCAGTCACTGTGTACATACATTACTTATCCTGTATTATACTCCAGAGCTGCGCTCACTATTCTGCTGGTACAGTCGCTGTGTACATACATTACATTACTTATCCTGTATTATACTCCAGAGCTGCGCTCACTATTCTGCTGGTATAGTACACTATTATATTCTGTCTGCATTATACTCACTGTTCTGCTGGTGGGGCTGCAGTATTGTGAGTGCAGCTCTGGGGTAGAGTACAGGATGTATTTAGTCTATAGACATAACACAAATGTCTACTATTAGAGGGGCTGTTAGGAGAGTCCAAACCAGAGTAAACTGAAGTATCTACTGGGAGGAGCAGCGTTATACTGGGGAGGTGGGGGAGGGGTCATGCATACACCACACAGCCTGGACCAGGGAGGTTAGCACCAGTGTGTCACATTGTGGGTAGGTGGGGTAGCATGTCGTAGTCAGCGGTAGTGGCGGCGTGCACATCACGATGACGGTCCCATGAGCCTGGTGGAGCGGGCGGGGGGAGAGGTCCGGCCAGGTCACATGATGCAGGGTCCGTGTCCAGTCCATTCCTGGGGGTAAAGCTGGAGGACGAGCAGATGAGCACACGCTGCATGCACACAGAGGGCCTGGTGCGTCCGCCCCACACAATACTGACACGACAGGCAGAGGGCGCTGCGCTGGAAGCAGGAGGCCAATAATTTAGTGTATAATGTACAAGGCGGGGGTGGGCGGGGTCACCGGGGGCCAATCACAGGATCAGACACTTGGACTTGGATTTTTTCTTCTTCTTTTTGCCTTCCTTGCTCATCTTCTCTTTGTGCTTTCGGATTTCTCGTACTAATGTGTAGAAAGCGTCGTCGACCCCCTGAGGACAGACAAAGCCTTGTTATAAGGAGAATACCGGGCCCCCTCCCCAACCCGAGACCCCTGCATGCTGGCTGGCACCAGGGCATGTTACAAACAGCACCACCCCTGTCCAGAGGCTGTGTCTGGTACTGCAGCTCCACTGAGGTCATTGTGTCTGACCTGTAATTCCTATCACAACCTCTGAGTTGGTGAGGCGCCATTTTTGGAATAAGTAATTTGTTAACCTTGGGGATAGGCGTGCAGGGCCCAGTCTAACAGGTCTGCCTTCTCCAAGTAACAGCGCCCCATGTGTCCAGAGGCTGTGCACGGTATTGCAGATCCTTTATATTTACTTTGGTGGAGATGAGCTGCAGTACCAGACACAACCTCTAGTCAATGTGGCGCCATTTCTGGTAGCCTTAGATTTTCCCCAGGTAGACCCCACATACCCATCGTCCCCTCCCCACACAGACACACTCCCCCCGCAGGACACATCCTGTACTGCAGCGCCGCCCCTCGGTGTGCACTTACCCGCTCACATTATTAGGCATTTTTTTATTTTCACACAGCCGGGCGTCTTTTCTTCTTTACTCATCTTTTTCAATCTGTATTGTCGGATTTCTCTCACCAATGTATAAAAAGCATCCTCCACTCTCTGCATTGCAAAACACAACTCCTTTAAGATGGGGGGGAGGGGCTGCTCAAATGTGGCCCCCAAATGTGGCTATACAGGGGAGGGGCTGCACCAACTCTGGCTATACAGGGGAGGGGCTGCACCAACTCTGGCTATACAGGGGAGGGGCTGCACCAACTGTGGCTATACAGGGGAGGGGCTGCACCACATCAGGGTCTCCCCCCTTCATGTCACCAGTGCAAGTCATACAAGAAGCCCTGGTGTTGTCTGCTTCTGGGAGAGCTGGGTGATGACAGCGTGACCGCCCTACAACATAACGTCTGTGCAGTAAACCCTGGAAACCTGAGCTGCAGCGATCACCGCATTACTAGCCACCCAGCTTTCCTAGAGACAGACCATCATAGGACAACTTGGGGAGGGACTTCGGGGGCCGGTGAATTATTATTTGTCCGTTTGCAGATCAGGAGGGATTGGATTAGGTGTCAGCTTTATAGGAGAAGAAAACCATGGGAACAGCGCCACACCTGTCCACAGGTTGTAGGAGGTATTACAGAGGAGACCTGAAGGTGTAATACCAGACACAGCCTATGGCCAGGCGTGGCGCTGTGTCTGGATCTGATCTGCCCGATCCGCGCCCCCCCGGTGACGATCATTGGGGGTCTTTGAGGAGATTTTGCCATATCATTGGGAAGCAGAGAGTGTTTTATCAATGCAGAGAGAAGAAGAAGAGCAGAAGATGAGACCAAACACCAAGCGCAGCCGTCACATCCGCCAATCACAGCATGCACTGATCGGGGCGGGGGCCCTGCCCTCAGCTCACCCCATATCTGCCCCTCTGAAATTTGTGACACCTCTCCCTATCCATGATTAGAAGCAGGAGGTGTCAGAGCAATCATCGGGGGGCGCCCTCTCCTCGTGTAAAGGGGCAGATGCAGAGCGGCCGCACCCCCAGGACAGGGCTGGATTAACCCTTTAGTCTATGTCCAGTACCATTACAAATAACAGGCAGCAGAGAATTTCCTGCCAGAAAGCGATCACCAGATTGCAGCTCCTGAGGGTGGGGCAGCTATAGGCACCTCCCCCTTATCTGCCCCGCCCATTACTGATTGACTGATTGGTTCAGAGGATGAAGAGGAAGAAGAAGAAATCACAATCGGCAGATGATTGGCTACAAGCGGGGCCGGCCGGGCCGGTAAATGCCACATACAGGGGATGTCCACTGTGGAAATCCTGGCAGAGAGTGCCTGCAGCGCCCCCACAGGGGAGACCAAGTACTGCACTTCAATATGATCAGGTGATCTGTGTGATGTATGGACGTGGCGGGTCCTCCAGTGCTCTGAGGGGTGTGGTTAAGCTCATGCCCCTCCCATATGCCCAGAGCTCTCTAATAGAGGTGAACGCCCCCTTAAATCCTTCTTTTAGGAGACGTTACAATAGACTAGGACTGAGGGGATTCTCCAAACTGAGGGGTCACTGGTGCCCAATATGTGAGCCCGAGGTCTAGATCAGCGGGTGTCAGAGCTCACTATGGGATACAGCCGTCTCTGGAGGACCCAGCACGGCCACAAGAGACCCCTGACACTCAGCTCTGGTAGTCAGAATGGCAGAGAACTAGCCCAGACCAGTGTACACAGAGGACACAGCTGTCAGTGACCGTCCTCATAGCGAGACACCTTCGCGGACAGTACGCAGCCCCTCTGCAGCCCCATGTGCACCAGACTGGACTGTCAGACTCGGCCCCTGCAGGCAGATACTCCTGAGGCGTCGCCATCTCCACGCCCCGGCCAGAAGAGCCGCCACTCAGTTACCTGTCTGGTTTTCGCAGAGGTCTCGATGAAGGGGATGCCGTAACTCCTGGCGAGGTCCTGAGCTTGTTTGGTGTCTACAGTTCTAGAAGGTAAGTCACATTTATTGCCCACTAAGACCATGGGCACGTCCTCCGAGTCCTTCACCCGCTTTATCTGCTCCCTAAAGGGGGAAAGAGGAGAAAACCGAGCGATAAGACACAGGCCAGGGGCAGTGACAGGGTTAAAGAGGAGTCCATGGGGCACAGTGTGACATCATCAGCACAGGGAGGGGCCGCAGCACTTGTTAGCGCCATGGCCTCTGCTCACCTGATCAGCGGGGTCTTGGTTATTGGATCCCCCCATTGATCAGATCCAATAATGGGCTGGGCCAGTGAGCAGGTCATGGGGGGGGATGGTCACTCACCTCCCAGGATCTAGTAACCATGCACTGACATCCACCTTAGATAGAGAGCGCTGTAACTACATGGCCACCCAGTGCTCTCTATGATCAGGCAGAGCAATTCAGGGGCGATCTGCCCAATCATCATGGAGGACAGATCCCAAGTAGGCGGAGACAATCCTCTTACCTTCCCGCACTGGTCCATGCGGAGCCTTACCTATAATGGTGAATGTCCTCAAAAGATTTAGTGTTATTAATGGCGAAGACGCACAGGAACCCCTCCCCCGTCCTCATGTACTGGTCTCTCATGGCGCTGTACTCCTCCTGACCAGCAGTGTCCAGTATATCCAGGAGGCAAGTCTCCCCATCAATGACCACCTGCTTCCTGTACGAGTCCTGCGGAGAGCGGAGCGGCAAAGAGGAATTACATGGAGAAGAGACAGCCGAGGCCTGACGTATACTGCCCACTATAGCAGAGGTGACATGGAGGAGAACGAGATCTCAGCAGAACACTGAGCGCAGCTCTGGAGTATAATACAGTAATGTAATGTATGTACACAGTGACTGTACCAGCAGAATAGTGAGCGCAGCTCTGGAGTATAATACAGGATAAGTAATGTAATGTATGTACACAGTGACTGCACCAGCAGAATAGTGAGCGCAGCTCTGGAGTATAATACAGGATAAGTAATGTAATGTATGTACACAGTGACTGTACCAGCAGAATAGTGAGCGCAGCTCTGGAGTATAATACAGGATAAGTAATGTAATGTATGTACACAGTGACTGCACCAGCAGAATAGTGAGCGCAGCTCTGGAGTATAATACAGGATAAGTAATGTAATGTATGTACACAGTGACTGTACCAGCAGAATAGTGAGCGCAGCTCTGGGGTATAATACAGGATAAGTAATGTAATGTATGTACACAGTGACTGCACCAGCAGAATAGTGAGCGCAGCTCTGGAGTATTATACAGGATAAGTAATGTAATGTATGTACACAGTGACTGTACCAGCAGAATAGTGAGCGCAGCTCTGGGGTATAATACAGGATAAGTAATGTAATGTATGTACACAGTGACTGTACCAGCAGAATAGTGAGCGCAGCTCTGGAGTATAATACAGGATAAGTAATGTAATGTATGTACACAGTGACTGCACCGGCAGAATAGTGAGCGCAGCTCTGGAGTATAATACAGGATAAGTAATGTAATGTATGTGCACAGTGACTGTACCGGCAGAATAGTGAGCGCAGCTCTGGAGTATAATACAGGATAAGTAATGTAATGTATGTACACAGTGACTGTACCAGCAGAATAGTGAGCGCAGCTCTGGAGTATAATACAGGATAAGTAATGTAATGTATGTACACAGTGACTGTACCGGCAGAATAGTGAGCGCAGCTCTGGAGTATAATACAGGATAAGTAATGTAATGTATGTACACAGTGACTGTACCGGCAGAATAGTGAGCGCAGCTCTGGGGTATAATACAGGATAAGTAATGTAATGTATGTACACAGCGACTGCACCAGCAGAATAGTGAGCGCAGCTCTGGGGTATAATACAGGATAAGTAATGTAATGTATGTACACAGTGACTGTACCAGCAGAATAGTGAGCGCAGCTCTGGGGTATAATACAGGATGTAACCCAGGGTCAGTATTAGGACAGTATATATATATATATCACTCAGCGTCTCTCACCTCTATAGTGGGATCATACTCGTCAACAAAATGGTTCTGTATGAGCTGTATGGTCAGGGCGCTCTTCCCCACGCCTCCAGCTCCGACCACCACCAGTTTATATTCTGTCATTTTTGATAAATCTGAAAACAGAAAAAAAAAGTAATTTATTAATAATCTGTTCCAAGCTCAGGACTAGAAAACAGGAAGACGTGTTCTATTAATACATGGGCTGCCCGCTCTGCGGTCCCCGAGGGCGGTTTACGAGGCCGTCACCTGCATTCACTACTAACAGATTCCCACCCAAGGCAGACAGAGGTGGAGCTGTGGAGTCACCGCCGGCTATAATTATACTCCATGAGGTAGAAGCAGCCTGCAATCTGGAGGGGCCGTGTACACACAACAGGGGGCGGCGGGGACCACGGGGAAGGCTTGGTAGGACAGTGGACAATGGCTGTACCTGCTCCTCCATAGTGACCCCAGCTCAGGCTCATATGGGGTGGGGGGTCCTTGATGAGGAACCTCAAGTGATCTGAAGCAGCGCCTCTACAGGCCAAAAGCAGCATTACAGTTTATTTAAGAGTCTGTGTGCGATATAGGGACAGGTCAACCTCTCCAGGACTGCATGGGTTAATAGAGCAGGACGGTTCATCAAACTGAGACCTGCCAAGGTCAGGACTGAAGTCCTCTATCCAAGATGGTGGAGATGACTGATAACCCTTGTTGTAGATTAACCCGAGCACCTGAGACTTCTTAATCCACCCGGAGCCGGTCTGTGTACGGGATTCCAAAGTCTCCGACAGGCGCACGTGACACCCGACAGAGGCCGCACAGGTTACAGAGCTGGACATGTGAGACGTGGTAGGGAGAACAAACCCAGAGACCAACACTAGGGTAGAGACTCCATACTGGAAGGTCCTGAGAGGTGAGCCGGGGACTTGTGTCCGAGGGTCCGCACCTCACCGCTCCATAGACGGAGTCCTTGTCCTGCTCATACAGGTGACTTGTTTCATCTCCCTGCAGCAGTTACATGTATGAGAAGTCACCAGAAAGGGGCAAAGAGAAGGGAATGGACTAAGCCCGACATACTACGGAGATTGTCTGACAGCCATCTCACCCCACTCCGCTATACACATGCACACTCGGCTCAGCGGCACATTCAATGCCATGTTCTCCTGGTTGGGGTTTATCCCACCATGAACAAAATAGGAAAGCCAAGTTCACACACACAGGATCTCCCTGTAATTCTGGACCACAGTCTGCAGGTCTTACACGTGGATTCTGCTGCAGATTAATCCCTACTAGTGGAGAGAACCTGTGACGAATCTAGAAGGTGCTCGCTGCAGGTTTATGGCCGACACGTTCCTCGTACGCAGGATTCCCGCTTTCTGCACCTGCTGACATTTACTGCAGACTCTCCGGCTGGTAAATAAACGTGCGGTGACGTCGATGTGACCGCTACTGGAGGAGACACCTGTGACTGCAGGTAACACAAGGAATCGTGCCAGACAGGTGCAGGCCGGGCGTGGTAACCTGTCGAGCCGGCTCCGGCGAACTCTGCAAAGTATGTGCTGTATGTACACTGGCAACAGGGAGCTCGGCCCAGGCCAGAAACCTCCAGCAATACACAGGGAAGACACACGGGGCGCGCAGGGAGGACACAGGAGACACACAGGGGGCGCGCAGGGAGGACACAGGAGACACACAGGGGTAGTGTCACAGCCACCCCAATACACAGGGGGTGCAGGGAAGACACACGGGGCGCGCAGGGAAGACACAGGAGACACACAGGGGGCGCGCAGGGAGGACACAGGAGACACACGGGGCGCGCAGGGAGGACACAGGAGACACACAGGGGGCGCAGGGAGGACACAGGAGACACACGGGGCGCGCAGGGAGGACACAGGAGACACACAGGGGGCGCGCAGGGAGGACACAGGAGACACACAGGGGGCGCGCAGGGAGGACACAGGAGACACACGGGGCGCGCAGGGAGGACACAGGAGACACACAGGGGGCGCGCAGGGAGGACACAGGAGACACACAGGGGGCGCGCAGGGAGGACACAGGAGACACACAGGGGGCGCAGGGAGGACACAGGAGACACACAGGGGGCGCGCAGGGAGGACACAGGAGACGCACAGGGGGCGCGCAGGGAGGACACAGGAGACACACAGGGGGCGCGCAGGGAGGACACAGGAGACACACAGGGGGCGCAGGGAGGACACAGGAGACACACAGGGGGCGCAGGGAGGACACAGGAGACACACGGGGCGCGCAGGGAGGACACAGGAGACACACGGGGTAGTGTCACAGCCACCCCAATACACAGGGGGTGCAGGGAAGACACAGGAGACACACAGGGGGCGCAGGGAGGACACAGGAGACACACGGGGCGCAGGGAGGACACAGGAGACACACAGGGGGCGCAGGGAAGACACAGGAGACACACAGGGGGCGCAGGGAGGACACAGGAGACACACAGGGGGCGCAGGGAAGACACAGGAGACACACAGGGGGCGCAGGGAAGACACAGGAGACACACAGGGGGCGCAGGGAAGACACAGGAGACACACAGGGGGCGCAGGGAAGACACAGGAGACACACAGGGGGCGCAGGGAAGACACAGGAGACACACAGGGGGCGCAGGGAGGACACAGGAGACACACGGGGTAGTGTCACAGCCACCCCAATACACAGGGGGTGCAGGGAAGACACACAGGGCGCGCAGGGAAGACACAGGAGACACACAGGGGGCGCAGGGAGGACACAGGAGACACACGGGGCGCGCAGGGAGGACACAGGAGACACACAGGGGGCGCAGGGAGGACACAGGAGACACACAGGGGGCGCAGGGAAGACACAGGAGACATACGGGGTGTTCAGGGAAGACACAGGAGACACACAGGGCGAGCAGGAGGACACAGGAGACACATGGGGTAGTGTCACAGCCACCCCAATACACAGGGAAGACACAGGAGACACAGGAGACACACGGGGCGCGCAGGGAGGACAAAGGAGACACACGGGGTAGTGTCACAGCCACCCCAATACACAGGGAAGACACACGGGGCGCACAGGGAAGATACAGGAGATACACGGGGTAGTGTCACAGCCACCCCAATACACGGGGTAGTGTCAGAGCCACCCCAATACACGGGGTAGTGTCAGAGCCACCCCAATACACGGGGCGCGCAGGGGAGACACACGGGGGTAGTGTCACAGCCACCACAATACACCCACAATCCAAGGTCAGCGGCAGATAACACCAGCATTGTGCGGCCTCCACTCGTGGACATTCAATGGGAACAATGTACATCACCTCCTGAATGTAAACAGGCTGAAGATTTGTCACAGCTGAAGGTTTGCTACAATGCATCAGTCTAGACAATCCTCAGGGTCAGCAGCACCTCAGCCCTGTCCTCATGGGCCAGTGACTGTGTAAGTGCAGAGTCCAGGACAGAAGATTTGGGGATTGTCTACCCCGATACATTGTAGGGTTAGTAAAGTGGGGGCCCCCCGAGGGTCTATGGGGCAGTGGTATCACCTTAGTCTTGGGGAGATCACAAGGAGATGGTAATGAGGGGTGGTCTCTGACATCACAAAGCAAAGCCCATGGAGGACCCGGGAGGGCCAAGTGTGAGCAGAGAGTCTCTTATCTAAGCCCCTGGAAGGTCCCTCTAAGAAAACTCAATGCTGAGAAGCCAATACACACTCTTAAAGGGCCACGGACCATCACTCCCCTGCTACACCTAGGGCGGGAGCATTATCCAGCTGTGTGTACAGTGTCCATGAAGGAGACACATGCATACCTGGCTCAGTGTGCAAGTGACTGTAGAGAAGGGAGTAAGTGACTGAGCCCCGGCTTATGGCCACTGACCATGAAGAGGATCTTCTCCCCTCAGACAACACGACAGTCTCTGACCGCTCATGGCTGATAACAGGGAGCAATAGATTGTGCGCAGAGATAGATCTAGCTATGAATGAATAGCCCCGGCCCAGGGGCCTTATAAATGGGGGCCGGGAGGATCAGCACGTCTCATACAATACACTACAGTACTCGCGGGCAACAAGGCCCAAGGACATCTGAAATAAAGTGCAATAGGGGGCGCCAGACCCTCCGAGGAGGAGGAGACCCGCAGTACGGTAATAAGCGGCACCAACAGAGTCCGGCGGCTGCTGATCTCTCCTTTACAACCTCTGGGTCCAGGGGAAAGTCATGTGACCTTCTCAATAAGAGTGTATTCACACTGCAGCTATAGCGCTCTCCATAGGGGGCTGGTGGAGTCCTCTAGGCCGCTGTCAGGGTATCACTATATGGAGAGGCCCTTTAAGGAGGCTTCCGCTGGTCTTAGGTTACGGTTATCAAGGTCTGTCCCCCAAATCTCCCAGGAACCCCCGATGCTACCACACTCCTCTACAGCGCGCTCCGTTGTATGACCCCGGTATTACAATGGCGGTCGTCTTCTGCGATATTCTGAAGGCCCTCACCGTATACTGCCCGGGAGCCAATGGGCGACGTCCGCCACCGCCGGAGAGGACCACGACTCCTCCATGGGACTACAACTCCTATAATCCCAACATCCCCGGACCTAACCTATTGTGGAGCTGAGTCATGGCGACTACAGAAACACGACCGAGGGCAATCTGTGCCCTAAAAGGCGATTCTACTGAGACCTTCTACTGACATGGAGTCAACACAGAGAAGCCGAGCTGCGGCTGCCCAGGAGGACATCGGGGCAAGTACTAGCCACACTCCACGTCTGTAGGTATCCCAAGGTCCGCCCCATAAATACACAGGGTCGGGGTGCAGTCATTCCCATAGACTGTAGGGGGCCCCATTATCCGGAGAGTCCACCTTGGATTTACCACAGAACATGGTGGTGCCGAGCTCGGGCTACGTGAACACGACAGACGCCACGAGAGGAGGGCCAAGTACGCAGCCCCTCACCAGGCCCTATAGAAGTGGGGGAGGGGTGGTTGGAAGATTTGGGGGCACAGACATCGATAACTAATACTGAAATCAACAACCCCAAGGCCGGGGGAGGGTCCTGCGCCATCTTAAAGGGCTTCTCCAGATTACAAATTCTCAGTGTATGTAATAACCGATGGAGGAGACTCCGGCCGCCATTAGAACCCATCACAGGCACAATGGCCGATCACCAAGAGCCCGGACCACCAAGGACCCCACTATAGGCACCGATCACCCCCAAGTGAGGGGCCAGGAGAGAGGTGAGGGGCCCCGGCCAACCAGTGATCAGCCTGCTACAGTGAGGGGCCAGGAGAGAGGTGAGGGGCCCCGGCCAACCAGTGATCAGCCTGCTACAGTGAGGGGCCAGGAGAGAGGTGAGGGGCCCCGGCCAACCAGTGATCAGACTGCTACAGTGAGGGGCCAGGAGAGAGGTGAGGGGCCCCGGCCGATGATCAGCCTGCTACAGTGAGGGGCCAGGAGAGAGGTGAGGGGCCCCGGCCAACCAGTGATCAGCCTGCTACAGTGAGGGGCCAGGAGAGAGGTGAGGGGCCCCGGCCAACCAGTGATCAGCCTGCTACAGTGAGGGGCCAGGAGAGAGGTGAGGGGCCCCGGCCGGTGATCAGCCTGCTACAGTGAGGGGCCAGGAGAGAGGTGAGGGGCCCCGGCCAACCAGTGATCAGCCTGCTACAGTGAGGGGCCAGGAGAGAGGTGAGGGGCCCCGGCCAACCAGTGATCAGCCTGCTACAGTGAGGGGCCAGGAGAGAGGTGAGGGGCCCCGGCCAACCAGTGATCAGCCTGCTACAGTGAGGGGCCAGGAGAGAGGTGAGGGGCCCCGGCCAACCAGTGATCAGCCTGCTACAGTGAGGGGCCAGGAGAGAGGTGAGGGGCCCCGGCCAACCAGTGATCAGCCTGCTACAGTGAGGGGCCAGGAGAGAGGTGAGGAGCCCCGGCCAACCAGTGATCAGCCTGCTACAGTGAGGGGCCCCAGCCAACCAGTGATCAGCTTGCTACAGTAAGGGGCCAGGTGAGAGGTGAGGGGCTGAGCAGAGAGGTGAGGGGCCCCAGCCGGTGATCAGCCCGCTACCAGTAAAGGGCCCAGCAGAGAGGTTTGTGGTGAGGGGCGCAGGCCAGTGATCAGCCTGTTACCAATGAGGGGCCCCGGCCAGGCCACCACAGCCCACCACAGTGAGGAGCCCTGGGCAACCAGTAATCAGCCTGCTATAATGAAAGGCCCAGCAGAGAGATTTGGGGCCCCGGCCTGTGATCAGCCTGCTACCAATGAGGGGCCCAGCAGAGAGTTTGGGGCCCCGGCCTGTGATCAGCCTGCTACCAATGAGGGGCCCAGCAGAGAGTTTGGGGCCCCGGCCTGTGATCAGCCTGCTACCAATGAGGGGCCCAGCAGAGGTTTGGGGCCCCGGCCTGTGATCAGCCTGCTACCAATGAGGGGCCCAGCAGAGAGGTTTGTGGCCCCGGCCGGTGATCAGCCTGCTACCAATGAAGGGCCCAGCAGAGAGGTTTGTGGCCCCGGCCGGTGATCAGCCTGCTACCAATGAGGGGCCCAGCAGAGAGGTTTGTGGCCCCGGCCGGTGATCAGCCTGCTACCAATGAGGGGCCCAGCAGAGAGGTTTGTGGCCCCGGCCGGTGATCAGCCTGCTACCAATGAAGGGCCCAGCAGAGAGGTTTGTGGCCCCGGCCGGTGATCAGCCTGCTACCAATGAGGGGCCCAGCAGAGAGGTTTGTGGCCCCGGCCGGTGATCAGCCTGCTACCAATGAGGGGCCCAGCAGAGAGGTTTGTGGCCCCGGCCGGTGATCAGCCTGCTACCAATGAGGGGCCCAGCAGAGAGGTTTGTGGCCCCGGCCGGTGATCAGCCTGCTACCAATGAGGGGCCCAGCAGAGAGGTTTGTGGCCCCGGACGGTGATCAGCCTGCTACCAATGAGGGGCCCAGCAGAGAGGTTTGTGGCCCCGGACGGTGATCAGCCTGCTACCAATGAAGGGCCCAGCAGAGAGGTGTGTGGCCCCGGCCGGTGATCCTCCCCACACACCGCAGTGCAGCCCCGGCTCTGACGCCCCCACCAGCACACACAGCCCCCGGGACACTCACCGGGCTCCGGTTACACAGGCGGTCACGGCTGCACGTCCATACTCCCGTCACCGGCGCTCCCGCAGTCCAGTCCCGGCTCTCCCAGGCCGAGGTTCAGTGAGGCCGAGTCCGGAGTCCTCTCACCAGGCCGCGCCGCGGAGACTCCCAGGGGCTCTTTAAATACGATCTATAAATACTACAGCCGCGGCCTGTGACGTCACCGCCAGAGACAGACAGCCATTGGTCGGAGGGAGGGGACTACAGCGAGGAACCACGCCCTCCGCGTGGAAAACCACGCCCCCACCCCGCCCTGTACTATAAAAGGATTCTAAACAGAGCGCGTAAATCTAGGCGAAGAGAGAAAGTGATAGTACATAGCTGTATATACAGTATATAGGAGGAGGAGTGATAGTACATAGCTGTATATACAGTGTATATATATGTAATATACAGGAGAGGGAGTGATAGTACATAGCTGTATATACAGTGTATATATGTAATATACAGGAGGAGGAGTGATAGTACATAGCTGTATATACAGTGTATATATGTAATATACAGGAGGGGGAGTGATAGTACATAGCTGTATATACAGTGTATATATGTAATATACAGGAGGGGGAGTGATAGTACATAGCTGTATATACAGTGTATATATGTAATATACAGGAGGAGGAGTGATAGTACATAGCTGTATATACAGTGTATATATGTAATATACAGGAGGGGGAGTGATAGTACATAGCTGTATATACAGTATATATATGTAATATACAGGAGGAGGAGTGATAGTACATAGCTGTATATACAGTGTATATATGTAATATACAGGAGGAGGAGTGATAGTACATAGCTGTATATACAGTATATATATATGTAATATACAGGAGGAGGAGTGATAGTACATAGCTGTATATACAGTGTATATATGTAATATACAGGAGGAGGAGTGATAGTACATAGCTGTATATACAGTGTATATATGTAATATACAGGAGGAGGCGTGATAGTACATAGCTGTATATACAGTATATATATGTAATATACAGGAGGGGGAGTGATAGTACATAGCTGTATATACAGTGTATATATGTAATATACAGGAGGAGGAGTGATAGTACATAGCTGTATATACAGTGTATATATGTAATATACAGGAGGAGGAGTGATAGTACATAGCTGTATATACAGTGTATATATGTAATATACAGGAGGAGGAGTGATAGTACATAGCTGTATATACAGTGTATATATGTAATATACAGGAGGAGGAGTGATAGTACATAGCTGTATATACAGTGTATATATGTAATATACAGGAGGAGGAGTGATAGTACATAGCTGTATATACAGTGTATATATGTAATATACAGGAGGGGAGTGATAGTACATAGCTGTATATACAGTATATATATATGTAATATACAGGAGGGGGAGTGATAGTACATAGCTGTATATACAGTGTATATATGTAATATACAGGAGGAGGAGTGATAGTACATAGCTGTATATACAGTGTATATATGTAATATACAGGAGGGGAGTGATAGTACATAGCTGTATATACAGTATATATATGTAATATACAGGAGGAGGAGTGATAGTACATAGCTGTATATACAGTGTATATATGTAATATACAGGAGGGGGAGTGATAGTACATAGCTGTATATACAGTGTATATATGTAATATACAGGAGGGGGAGTGATAGTACATAGCTGTATATACAGTGTATATATGTAATATACAGGAGGGGGAGTGATAGTACATAGCTGTATATACAGTGTATATGTAATATACAGGAGGAGGAGTGAGTACATAGCTGTATATACAGTATATATATGTAATATACAGAAGGGGGAGTGATAGTACATAGCTGTATATACAGTGTATATATGTAATATACAGGAGGGGGAGTGATAGTACATAGCTGTATATACAGTGTATATATGTAATATACAGGAGGAGGAGTGATAGTACATAGCTGTATATACAGTATATATATGTAATATACAGGAGGGGGAGTGATAGTACATAGCTGTATATACAGTGTATATATGTAATATACAGGAGGAGGAGTGATAGTACATAGCTGTATATACAGTGTATATATGTAATATACAGGAGGAGGAGTGATAGTACATAGCTGTATATACAGTGTATATATATGTAATATACAGGAGAGGGAGTGATAGTACATAGCTGTATATACAGTGTATATATGTAATATACAGGAGGAGGAGTGATAGTACATAGCTGTATATACAGTGTATATATGTAATATACAGGAGGGGGAGTGATAGTACATAGCTGTATATACAGTGTATATATGTAATATACAGGAGGGGGAGTGATAGTACATAGCTGTATATACAGTGTATATATGTAATATACAGGAGGAGGAGTGATAGTACATAGCTGTATATACAGTGTATATATATGTAATATACAGGAGAGGGAGTGATAGTACATAGCTGTATATACAGTGTATATATGTAATATACAGGAGGAGGAGTGATAGTACATAGCTGTATATACAGTGTATATATGTAATATACAGGAGGAGGAGTGATAGTACATAGCTGTATATACAGTATATATATGTAATATACAGGAGGGGGAGTGATAGTACATAGCTGTATATACAGTATATATGTAATATACAGGAGGAGGAGTGAGTACATAGCTGTATATACAGTATATATATGTAATATACAGAAGGGGGAGTGATAGTACATAGCTGTATATACAGTATATATATGTAATATACAGGAGGGGGAGTGATAGTACATAGCTGTATATACAGTGTATATATGTAATATACAGGAGGGGGAGTGATAGTACATAGCTGTATATACAGTGTATATATGTAATATACAGGAGGAGGAGTGATAGTACATAGCTGTATATACAGTATATATATGTAATATACAGGAGGGGGAGTGATAGTACATAGCTGTATATACAGTATATATATGTAATATACAGGAGGGGGAGTGATAGTACATAGCTGTATATACAGTGTATATATGTAATATACAGGAGGGGGAGTGATAGTACATAGCTGTATATACAGTGTATATATGTAATATACAGGAGGAGGAGTGATAGTACATAGCTGTATATACAGTGTATATATGTAATATACAGGAGGGGGAGTGATAGTACATAGCTGTATATACAGTGTATATATGTAATATACAGGAGGAGGAGTGATAGTACATAGCTGTATATACAGTGTATATATATGTAATATACAGGAGAGGGAGTGATAGTACATAGCTGTATATACAGTGTATATATGTAATATACAGGAGGAGGAGTGATAGTACATAGCTGTATATACAGTGTATATATGTAATATACAGGAGGGGGAGTGATAGTACATAGCTGTATATACAGTATATATATATGTAATATACAGGAGGGGGAGTGATAGCACATAGCTGTATATACAGTGTATATATGTAATATACAGGAGGAGGAGTGATAGTACATAGCTGTATATACAGTATATATATGTAATATACAGGAGGGGGAGTGATAGTACATAGCTGTATATACAGTATATATATGTAATATACAGGAGGGGGAGTGATAGTACATAGCTGTATATACAGTGTATATATGTAATATACAGGAGGGGAGTGATAGTACATAGCTGTATATACAGTATATATATATGTAATATACAGGAGGAGGAGTGATAGTACATAGCTGTATATACAGTGTATATATGTAATATACAGGAGGGGGAGTGATAGTACATAGCTGTATATACAGTGTATATATGTAATATACAGGAGGAGGAGTGATAGTACATAGCTGTATATACAGTGTATATATGTAATATACAGGAGGAGGAGTGATAGTACATAGCTGTATATACAGTGTATATATGTAATATACAGGAGGAGGAGTGATAGTACATAGCTGTATATACAGTGTATATATGTAATATACAGGAGGGGGAGTGATAGTACATAGCTGTATATACAGTGTATATATGTAATATACAGGAGGAGGAGTGATAGTACATAGCTGTATATACAGTGTATATATGTAATATACAGGAGGAGGAGTGATAGTACATTGCTGTATATACAGTGTATATATGTAATATACAGGAGGGGGAGTGATAGTACATAGCTGTATATACAGTGTATATATGTAATATACAGGAGGAGGAGTGATAGTACATAGCTGTATATACAGTGTATATATGTAATATACAGGAGGAGGAGTGATAGTACATAGCTGTATATACAGTGTATATATGTAATATACAGGAGGGGGAGTGATAGTACATAGCTGTATATACAGTGTATATATGTAATATACAGGAGGGGGAGTGATAGTACATAGCTGTATATACAGTATATATATGTAATATACAGGAAGAGGAGTGATAGTACATAGCTGTATATACAGTGTATATATGTAATATACAGGAGGGGGAGTGATAGTACATAGCTGTATATACAGTGTATATATGTAATATACAGGAGGGGGAGTGATAGTACATAGCTGTATATACAGTGTATATATGTAATATACAGGAGGAGGAGTGATAGTACATAGCTGTATATACAGTGTATATATATGTAATATACAGGAGGGGGAGTGATAGTACATAGCTGTATATACAGTGTATATATGTAATATACAGGAGGGGGAGTGATAGTACATAGCTGTATATACAGTGTATATATGTAATATACAGGAGGGGGAGTGATAGTACATAGCTGTATATACAGTATATATATGTAATATACAGGAGAGGGAGTGATAGTACATAGCTGTATATACAGTGTATATATGTAATATACAGGAGGGGGAGTGATAGTACATAGCTGTATATACAGTATATATATGTAATATACAGGAGGAGGAGTGATAGTACATAGCTGTATATACAGTGTATATATGTAATATACAGGAGGGGGAGTGATAGTACATAGCTGTATATACAGTGTATATATATGTAATATACAGGAGGAGGAGTGATAGTACATAGCTGTATATACAGTGTATATATATGTAATATACAGGAGAGGGAGTGATAGTACATAGCTGTATATACAGTGTATATATGTAATATACAGGAGGAGGAGTGATAGTACATAGCTGTATATACAGTGTATATATGTAATATACAGGAGGGGGAGTGATAGTACATAGCTGTATATACAGTATATATATGTAATATACAGGAGGAGGAGTGATAGTACATAGCTGTATATACAGTGTATATATGTAATATACAGGAGGAGGAGTGATAGTACATAGCTGTATATACAGTGTATATATGTAATATACAGGAGGAGGAGTGATAGTACATAGCTGTATATACAGTGTATATATGTAATATACAGGAGGGGGAGTGATAGTACATAGCTGTATATACAGTGTATATATGTAATATACAGGAGGAGGAGTGATAGTACATAGCTGTATATACAGTGTATATATGTAATATACAGGAGGAGGAGTGATAGTACATAGCTGTATATACAGTGTATATATGTAATACAGGAGGGGGAGTGATAGCACATAGCTGTATATACAGTATATATATATATATATATATATATATATATGTAATATACAGGAGGAGTGATAGTACATAGCTGTATATACAGTATATATATGTAATATACAGGAGGGGGAGTGATAGTACATAGCTGTATATACAGTATATATATGTAATATACAGGAGGGGGAGTGATAGTACATAGCTGTATATACAGTGTATATATGTAATATACAGGAGGGGGAGTGATAGTACATAGCTGTATATACAGTGTATATATGTAATATACAGGAGGAGGAGTGATAGTACATAGCTGTATATACAGTGTATATATGTAATATACAGGAGGAGGAGTGATAGTACATAGCTGTATATACAGTGTATATATGTAATACAGGAGGAGGAGTGATAGCACATAGCTGTATATACAGTATATATATATATATATATATATATATGTAATATACAGGAGGAGTGATAGTACATAGCTGTATATACAGTATATATATGTAATATACAGGAGGGGGAGTGATAGTACATAGCTGTATATACAGTATATATATGTAATATACAGGAGGGGGAGTGATAGTACATAGCTGTATATACAGTGTATATATGTAATATACAGGAGGGGGAGTGATAGTACATAGCTGTATATACAGTATATATATGTAATATACAGGAGGGGGAGTGATAGTACATAGCTGTATATACAGTATATATATGTAATATACAGGAGGGGGAGTGATAGTACATAGCTGTATATACAGTGTATATATGTAATATACAGGAGGGGGAGTGATAGTACATAGCTGTATATACAGTGTATATATGTAATATACAGGAGGAGGAGTGATAGTACATAGCTGTATATACAGTGTATATATGTAATATACAGGAGGAGGAGTGATAGTACATAGCTGTATATACAGTGTATATATGTAATACAGGAGGGGGAGTGATAGCACATAGCTGTATATACAGTATATATATATATATATATATATATGTAATATACAGGAGGAGTGATAGTACATAGCTGTATATACAGTATATATATGTAATATACAGGAGGGGGAGTGATAGTACATAGCTGTATATACAGTATATATATGTAATATACAGGAGGGGGAGTGATAGTACATAGCTGTATATACAGTATATGCTTCCTATTAATATTATAAATGTGAAAGTTTGTGGGTTTGTGAGTTTGGATGTTCGGATGTTTGTTCCTCAATCACGGAAAAACAGCTCCACCGATTTGGCTCAAATTTTCCAAAAACATAGTTAATACACTCGATTGCGCAATAGGCTACTTTTCGTCACAATAACGCACATGCGTTTTTCCCAGGACCCACGCAAAAAGCCAACTCACACCACCATCTCTGCAATCTCACACACTTTGGACCATAGGAAGGCCTAAAACTTCACATTGCCCTCTGCAGCCTCGCCCCTAACCCCACACAATCACATACACATATACTTTAACACTTTGCCCCTCCCTTTACCGATACTCCAGGAGGTTCTCTTTAATGCTCCGGAGCAGCCATGTTTGCCGACCCCCACCGCTCTGACAATCCGCGACACCGCCCACCCATGTCAATACCCCTAGGCGGTCTAATAAATGCAAAAAAAAAAAAGTTTAAAAAAAGTAAAAAAAATATTTAAAAAAAAAAAAAAAAGGATTAAAAATTCAGATCACCCCCCTTTCCCTAGAACACATATAAAAGTAGTTAACAACTGTGAAACACATACATGTTAGGTATCCGCGCGTCCGAAATCGCCCGCTCTACAAAGCTATACAAATATTTTTCCTGTTCGGTAAACGCCGTAGTGGGAAAAATAGTCAAAACCGCCGTTTTTTCACTGTTGTGATTCTGATAAAAATTTGAATAAAAAGTGATCAAAGCAATAACATTTCCCGAAAATGGTAGAAATACAAAGTACACCCGACCCCGCAAAAAAAGACGCCATATACATCCCCGTATACGCACGTATAAAAAAAGTTACGGCTGTCGGAATATGGCGACTTAGAAAAAAATTTTTTAAACACAGCTGTATTTTTTTTTTTTTTTCGGGGTCCAAATGTAAATAAAACCTTATAAATTTGGTATCCCCGGAATCGTAACGAAACACAGAATACAGGGGACAGGTCATTTTGGCTGCACAGTGAACGCCGTAAAACCAAAGCCCATAAGAAAGTCGCAGAAATGCATTTTTTCGTCAAATCCACCCCATTCTGAATTTTTTCCCTGCTTCCCAGTACATTATATAGAATAAATAATGGCGGCATCATGAAGAAAAATTTGTCCCAGGAAAAATTAAGACCTCATATGGCTCCGAGAGCGGAGAAATAAAAAAAGTTACGGGGTTTAGAAGGAGGGGAGTCAAAAACGAAAATCAAAAAATGCCATTGGCGGGAAAGGGTTAAAGGGGCTCTATCACTAGGAAAAGTCATTTTTAACTAATCACATGCTTGCACAGGCTTTAGACAGTCTATTCCACACTTACCTTTAGTATGTAAATGTCCTCAGTGGTTTCTGAATAAGTCGGTTTTTATTCATATGCTAATGAGCCTCCAGCCAGCTCAGGAAGTTCCCAGCAGCCTCCTCTCTCCTATTATCTTCTATGTGTGTGAAGCAAACAGGAAGCTGAGTCATCATCAGCAGCAGTCTCCCATAGAAAACAATAGAAGAGGTGTGCACGATCTATCGTGCACCAGTCTAATTAGCATATGAATAAAAACGGACTTATTCAGAAACCACTGAGGCAATCTACATACTATAGGTAGGTGTGAAATAGACTTTCTAAAGCCTATGCAAGCATGTGATTAGTTAAAATTGACTTTTCCTAGAGCCCCTTTAATGTATTGCTATGTATTGCATAATCGTGCCAGTGCTATTGCAGGCTACGTAGCATAGCCTGCAGCAGCCTGGACACACTGAGCTGTGTGGAAGGTGTGGGAGAGCTAGCGGCTGCTATAGGAACCTTCGCGGCGGCAGCCTAGCCCAGTGTAGGCGGCGGAGATGAGCAGGAGGATGCCTCTGCGCAGCGAGGGATAGACGGGAGCTGCAGGACAGGTAAGAGAAGGTGGCGGAGGGTGCAAAGTTGGCAGGAACTGGAGACATAACGGGGGTAGCGCAGTGTCTGCGCGATTGTGTAAGGGAAGGGGTATGGTGTACGTGAACTTACCGGTGTTGAGCTGGTGGATGGATCGTGCAGAGCAAACAGCAGGGAGTTGATATCGGCGTCGGGTACTGTTGCGGGCTGGAGGCAGGATTTCGTGTGCTGCGGCCTAAGGTGGAGGCGCAAAATGGTGGCGTGCTAGTAACACGTTGTTTATGTGTGCAAAGTGCGCATGCTCCTGTGAAGCTAGTGGAGTAGTGTGGTGGGCGGAGCCGCGGATCCTCCCAGCGGTGGGGGTCGGCAAACATGGCTGGTCCGGAGAGTGACAGAGGTCAGCTCCTGCAGGATGGTGACGGTGAGGGTGAAAGTGTGAAAGTATATGTGAATGTGAGTGTGTGGGGTTAGGGGTGAGGCTGTAGGGGGTCATGTGAAGTTTAGGGGCTTGCTATGGTCCAAAGTGTGTAAGATTGCAGAGATGGTGATGTCAGTTTGTTTTTTGTGGGGTTCGTGTGGAAAATGTATGTGGGTTATTGTGTTCAAAAGTAGCCTATTGCGCAATCGGGTGTATTAACTATGTTTGTGGAAAATTTGAGCCAAATCGGTGGAGCGGGTTTTGTGTGATTGACCGCCAAACATCCGAACATCCAAAGTCACAAACCCACAAGCATTTCACATTTATAATATTAATAGGATATATATATATATATATATATATATATATATATATATATATATATATATATATTATATACATATATTTTCTCTACTTCCAGAAATCAGCAATAGAGTCGGAGAGCAGGGAGACCTCTCGTAAGTCACTGTGACTTATAAATGGGATGACAAGGAAAAAACAGTGTCTGCAGATCCCAATAAAACAATTGTTGACATCATGGAGGAAAATCATGGCATAAAGATAGAGGAGAAGAAATATCGCATAGTCATTGTTACAAAAACTGGTGCAGTAATTAACCCCCGGGTGCCCTGCGGAGCTCTCGAGGCTCAGGGAACACTTCAAATCAATCTAAAACTAATTCAACCACCAGAGTCTTCAGATTATCCTATGTTTTCTGATCTGAGATGTTTTATAGTCAATGAACTGAAGAAGAAAACAAAGGGAAGTAAGATGTTATGTGACCCGCAGTACTCGGATAATTATTTATTTAAATAGCACCATTAATTCCATGGTGCTTTACATACAATACACAGAATATACAGGTAGATATAATACTAACAATGACCGACTGGCACAGTGGGGTAGAGGACCCTGCCCGCGAGGGTTTACAATCTATGGGATAATAAACCTCTGGTGGTCTATGGCAATAGAGATCAGTCCATAAGAGAAGCTCTGGACAATGACACGAGATTTGCCACCTCTGAGATGTCAGGAAAATACCTTTATATAGAGTCGAAAATCCTTAGAGCGGAGATCAATTCATCGGTGCCATGTGGAGCCCTGAATAGCAGTGACGAGCTCATACTGAGTATCAGGAAGGGTTCATCACCTGAGCCCTACAAATACCCCGTATATACGGATGGCGTGTTTTTTAAATTGGAGGGTAGGAGCTCAAATCTGAAGACTAAGTTACATGAGAATCATTATTACAATGGCAAACCCCTGGCCGTCTATGGCAGCAGAGCTCAGTCCATAGAAGAAGCTCTAACAAATGATAAAAGGTTTAATGTCAACTGGGAATTTGATCTTTGTCATTCTGGAGAACCGGATTGTAGCAGTAAATTACATCTGTCAAAACTAAATGAGCAAAACTTCTACATCATTTCTGGAGGCAAAAGTGGAAAACAAAAATGTGGAAAAAAATCATCTGACGTACAAGAGTCACAAAGAACTGACAGACCAAGAGTAAATGTCCCTCGTCAGTCACCGGCCTCATCCAGGTACTGGAAAGAATGTGCTGCCCTCCGCTCAGACACCAGCACCAAGTTCTCTGGTGTTCTCAATCAACTTCCAAAAAAGGTGAGGACTGAAATAATGAATCTGAGTCTTAGGGATTACATAGAGAATATTATGTGTAAAAATCCAATAACAGCTAAACTTCATGAAACACTTAGTAAACACAAGAGCAATGTAGGCATTATCGGCCATTGTGATACACAGACCCCTGGGGCACAGTTTTCCTGCTAACTAATAATCTGGCTCTTACCTGTCATCATGTGACAAAAAAGCTTCAGGAATCCTGTAAAACAAAAGTATTTGACATCTTTTTTAACTATGATGCTGAACCCTTCGTACCTGATCAGTGTCCGCATGCACAGGCTCACATTGTCTTTCTTCCTGAAAATGCTGATTACGATTTTGCATTTCTAGCGATTGAATATAAGGAGTCCTTTGAGGATCGTCCTACTGGCTTGTTTCAGTATGTAGCCAAACCCCCAGAGAGAGGTGCGGTGAGCATCATCGGTCACCCAAAAGGTGAATGCAAAAAAGTGGATGCAATGTGTTCTGTGATTGAATATGAAGATCGCTTACCAGCCATCGCTAACTCAATTCTGTCTAGTCCGGACCACCTACATTTATTTACAAAGTGCAATTACTTAGAAATGACTGGCATGATAACCTATGACAGCTGTATGTATCATGGATCCTCTGGCTCCCCGGTTTTCAATGACCAAGGAATGGTTGTAGCCATGCACACAGGGGGGTATGACATTGAGACTAAGCTAAAGAAGAAGAGTGTGATAGAATATGGGAGAAACATCACTGACATTATTGCATATGGTATCCAAAATAATGAGATTATACGCCAACAACTGAGTGAGTTCACTAGTATCATTGAAAGAAATTCTCCTACACTCACTCCAGGGAATAATTCCTCACCGGAGGATGGTGAAAAGGTGGAAGTTGATACCCCTGTGTAAAATTACTTGCTAACATTTTGCTTGTACCGTATTTTGCGGACTATAAGGCGCACCGGACTATAAGGCGCATTACCCATGAGCGCCTTATAGTCCTGCCTAGGTCCATATATAAGGCGCACCGGACTACAAGGCGCAGCGCTGTCCGGTGCGCCTTATATGATTGAAAGCGGCGGCCGGCAGACTTTGCCGGCGGCCGCTTAACCCCCTGCGTGCCAGCCGCTTCTATTCATTTCAATGGTACGCTTCCATTGAAATGAATGGAAGCGCTCGGCACACGAGGAGTTAAAGGGATTCTACCTTTAAAAGAACTTCCTTCTTGATCACGTCGGAATAATCTCCTTACCTTTTTACCATAGCCAGCGCCGCCTTCTTCCGCAGCTCCGTCTCTGTCTTCTTTGGGCCTCATGGATGACGCATGCGCAGTCGGCTCTAACAGGCTCTCGCAGCCAGAGCCGACTGCGCATGCGTCATCCATGAGGCCCAAAGAAGACGACACGGAAGGCGCGAACACAGCTCAGGGAGAAGGCGGCGCTGGCTATGGGAAAGGTAAGAGACGAATAGTCTTTTAAGGCTATTCCGACGTGGTTAGGGGGAAGAGGTTCTTTTAATGGTAGAATCTAGAGTTGAGCGAGTACTGTTCGGATCGGCTGATCCGAACAGTACTCGCTCATCTCTAGTAGAATCTCTTTAAGCAGCGGCCGCCGGCAAAGTCTGCATGCCGCTTCCATACATTACAATGAGAGCGCGCTATTCAAATAGTTAGAGATGAACGAATACTATTTGAATAGTGCGCTCCCATTGCAATGTATGGAAGCGGCATGGAGACTTTGCCGGCAGCCGCCGCTTAACTCCTCGCGTGCCGCCGCTTCAAGCCTTATATAAGGCGCACCGGACTATAAGGCGCACTTTCGATTTCTGAGGAAATCGAAGTATTTTATGTGCGCCTTATAGTCCGGAAAATACGGTAGCCTTTTATCATTAGTCTATACACATCTATTACAATGGAGACACATTTTGCATTAGGTTAGTGTTACTGAGACTCACATCTGCACTATGTGTATTCTCAGGCCTGGTTCATGGAGGGTATTGTGTCCCCCACTCTGCCAGCAGGACTTTTCTCTCTGCATTTTTCAGGTGGAAGCCATTAGGGCAGGTTCACACCTGCGCCTGGACTCTGCTTTGCAGGTTTCCATCTTCTGCCCAAGAAAGTGGACAGGAGATGGAAACCGGCAGCCACTTTACAAACCTATTCATTTGAATGGGTTTGAAAACCGTCCTCCTGTGAGCGTTTTGTGGTCTCCGTTGCAAAACAGTTTTTTTTAACCGGACACAGAGTTGGACATGCAGGACTTTGTGTCAAGTTGAAAAAAAAAAACGGTTTCTCCGCGGAGACCAAAAAACACTCACAGGTGCTCACGGCTGGACATGGTCTGCTGGGTTTCCGTCTCCTGTTGGCAGAAGATGGAAACCTGAAAGCGGAGACCGGGGCGCAGATGTGAACCCCCCCTTTAGCGCTTTGTAAACAAGTGCTGTAAAATGCAGTAGTGGAAAAATCAGCAGCAAAAACCGCAGCGGTTTAGAGGCCCTACAAAGTGGATGGGATTCGCAGAAAAATATGTGCAGGGGATAAGCTGTCATTTCCAGAACCATCACAGTTTTAGAAATCACAACATGACAATTATACCTGCGGAGAGGCAACGTTTTGGCTAGGAGTGCAGCCAGTCCTGGGTGGAGATCCCGGCATGGAGGAGCGTTATCCTACCGTCTCTATCAAGAAAACATATCCAACCTCTGTGAAGAAATACTATATAATGGTTCACTCACAATGTTCGATCCAGGTTCAGACATTGGCCATTACTGTACGATATAACTTTCATGACTTATCCATAAGATGGACCCAACTCATCAGTATAATGAAGGAGCCATGATGCTTTCTGCACCGCTATGGTAACACATTGGCGTCTTGTGGCTTGTCGCTGTGTTTTGCATTGTATATTACTACGTTACACCTCTTTGCTGTCTCCTTGTCCTACTGTATACTCCACATTGTTCAAAACCAAACCTAAAGAAAGGTCTAACACACATAATAGACTCTGAGCCTGCTGTGTATGTCACTTAGCACATCTGCCTCACTGTGATATAAAATCTTCATTTCCATCAGGTCAGACATGTCTCAGGCTATAATGTGTCTGGTTATGTAACATGTACGGAGTGATGTGGACGATGGAGATGGAGAAAGAAGACATTTATCTGCTTATGTAACTGCTGAGGTCTCCATACTAATGTATATGATGCTATGTATTACTGCACATGGGTGGCCGTTTCCTTCTTGTATAGATACTGTCTATATAAATAAGTAATAAAACTCTTGTATGAACTGTCTGGAGAGTTTCTGGATTTCCTGTGCGGAGACAGCGAGCTACTAAATAACTGGGAATGAACCGGATACTGAGACTGGTCCAGACATTGTGGAAGTGCTGCCCCTCCTGTTATACAGGCTGTATCTAATAGAGTGACTGATCACAGCAGATGTATCCGAACCTAACACAGGGGCAGGTCCCACCACCAGGGGGAGCTCAGGGATAACTGAAGAGCAGTACATTATAGAGTAGCCGTGCTCTCAACTCCCCCTAGTGGTCAACAGGGAGTTCCATCAAACTGGGCCCCAAAGCTGAAGGACAGGACATATGTGGAAAGTGCAGACGCACCTCTACAAACTTACTGGAATTAGGTTTATAACCAATTTACTACTGACACACTCCCTTTAAGTGCGGATTCTACATTTATGTCATTGTCTTTAAAGGGATTCTATCATTAGAATACTAAAACCATGTCGGAATAGCCTTAAGAAAGACCATTCTTCTCCTACCTTTATTATTCTGATCCGCGCCACCGTTTTGGTGTTTTTTCGTTTCTTCACCGTATGCAAATAAGTCTTCAGAAAGCGCAGGGGGCGTCCCCAATTCTGTCTGAAGACTCTCCAGCGACGCCTCCATCTTCTTCTCCCGACCGCCTCTTCATCAGCCACATTTTCAGCCAACTGTGAATGTCCGTCAACCATTTTGCCGTGGCCTCTTACACGAGCGTCTGTTCCGCCTCAGGAAAACGGCCGATGGACGATGGCACTTTCGGATGAAGAAGCAGCCGATGATGCAAAGAAGAGGCAGTCGGGAGAAGATGGAGGCGTCACTGGAGAGGGGGGACGCCCCCTGTGCTTTCTGAAGACTCATTTACATAAGGCGAAGAAACGAAAAAACACTGGAACGTTGGCGCGGATCCGAATAATAAAGGTAGGAGAAGAATGACCTTTTTTAAGCTGTGGACTTAGTTAAAGGGATCCTATCACTCAGACATGATTTTTTTCTCAGTACCACGTCGGAATAGCCTTAAGAAAGGCTGTTAGTCTCCAACCTTTCGTTGTCTTCTTCGTGCTTCCATTCGCCTACAATCCCGGTTCTTGTCAGAATGCTAATGAGTTCTCTCGCAGCACTGGGGGCGGACCCCAGCGCTCAGACAGCACTGGGGGCGTCTCCAATGCTGCGAGAGAACTCTCTCCAGCGCCGCCTCCTCTTCTTCAGCAGCGTCATCTTCAGCCTCTTCTTCTGGCGGTGACTTGTAACTTCTAAGACCTCGGGCCTTGGGTAGAGAAGACCACAGGCCACGAGAAAATGGACGCTTCCAATACTGTGCAAGCGGCCATTTTCTTGTGGCCTGTGGGCATGCGCAGTCTGCTCTGCCCAAGGCCTTAGAAGTTACAAGACACTGCCGGATGAAGAGGACGCTGCTGAAGAAGAGGAGTCGGCGCTGGAGAGAGTTCTCGCGCAGGATTGGGGCCGCCCCTAGTGCTGTCTGAGCACTGGGGCCCGCCCCCAGTGCTGTCTGAGCACTGGAGCCCGCCCCCAGTGCTGTCTGAGCACTGGAGCCCGCCCCCAGTGCTGTCTGAGCACTGGAGCCCGCCCCCAGTGCTGTCTGAGCACTGGAGCCCGCCCCCAGTGCTGTCTGAGCACTGGGGCCCGCCCCCAGTGCTGTCTGAGCACTGGGGCCCACCCCCAGTGCTGCGGGAGAGCTCATTAGCATACTGACAAAAACAGGGATTGTAGGCGAACAGCGGCGCGGAGAAGACGACGATAGGTAAGAGACGAATATCTTATTTCTTAAGGCTATTCCCATGTGGTACCTAGAATAAAAATCATGTCTGAGTGATAGGATCCCTTTAAAAACAGGATTCTAATGATAGAATCCTTTAACAATCAGGATTGATGATATCTGGATAAATAATGCCAAAATTCAGTGGCATGGCGTGGTATATAAATAGTAAGAGGGGAGTTGTCCTAAAATAATCGCTCATTCATCATAATGGTAAGATGTTTAACTCAATGTGATTTAGGGTCTAGTCACCCAGACCTGTATGAACTCTATAGTCAGAGGACCAGAACAACGGACCGCTAAAATACAGGACACAAATGTAGCCTGACAGAAACCACTCACTATAATGGGGTCTGATGTTATTAACTAAAAATGCTGAACATAAAAAGTAGTGTATGCAGCGATACGGTGACGTCCTGAATGTCTGATATATGGATGTGGAGGCAGTGAGCATTGATCCCACTGCTTTATAAGCCAGCCCGGTAACATGTCTGGACCCCAAATACAATCTCCACCCGACCCACCAGACTGCAGGGCAGAGAATTTCCCCAATACTTGTGCCGCTAGAAGGATATATTCAGACATTGCTCTCATTTCACACCCATATCTGAATATACTGTAATGTATGTGAGACAGGGTATACAGGGTGCGGACACCAGAACATGTACCTGATGTCACAGTCTACAGGAGTGTCTCGAGGCTTCTTATTTGTTATGAATTGTTTCCTCCTGAGTCAGCGTCACTATAAGAAGGTTCAGGAGACACAACAGTAACCTGACGGCAGAGAGACCTGTGACAGACACCTGTGGGACAGGTAAGAGGAGTCCTCCTATACATGTCATAGGCTGGTCAGACATATGAGATAGCTGTAAACCTTATTTATCCACCTCCAACCTCCCCACACACCTGCAGATCAGCAGATATCACTACAAGCTTAGTTAGTATAGTAATAGAATAATATGATTTAATATATAAAATAGCAAAACTATGTGCAGCGAGAAGACGCGAGGAAGCAAACACTTCAGGAGAAAGGCGAGCAAAAGGATGTCCTGGTGGGTATCAGAGAGGAGGAGATTAGAGATAGGTCGTCTTCTGGTGGATTAGGGATAGGAGGTCGTCTGATGGGTTAAGGATAGGAGGCCTATTCACACTTCTATCCAAGTTTCCACTCTTCGATTCAAATTGGGCCCCCAAAAAACAGAAACCCTGTCCGCTTAAAAAGTGGTTACCTGTGGAAATCCACAGAGTGTAATGGGATTAACCGGGTTTCCACCCATAATTGGTAGAGAGAAAAGTTGTCCTTGCAGGACTTTTCTCTCTGCATATTTAAAGAAGAATGGGGTATGGAGTCCCCTAATGCTAGTGTGACGGCAGCCTATACCATTTCAGCATGTAACATCTCACACCAAACACATTCAGACATCCAGGATAGACTTTTAATCTGCAGCTGAGCATCACATACAGCAGCATAGGCCAGGTCATGATAAGGACACCACTCAGCCCTCCGACAAAGAACAAGGGATTCATAGCCATAAAGCTGCAGGTCACACCAGACACTAATATTCCATAACGGTCCTTTATTAATACGTGACAATTCTACATAGCTAAAGAAATCTCTACCATGTGATGTGGTCAGCCATGCATGCAATGTACACAGATTACCAATGTAACTGGCACACCCTGAAGACACATCATAGGTACTCACAGTCATCCCAAACTACACAAGAACAAAGTGTTCTACAACTATGGCTATAGGCGACAGACCAGATCACAGCATCAAGTTTACCAACCTCCATAATAATGCAACAAAAACATACTGAAGATTGCAGGAAGAGGCAGGGGTACATATCATAAAGGGGGTCTATCAGCTGAAAAATCAGTGTTAAACCACACAGTACATTGTAGGATACATTCTCCTCAGCAACCTCATACCTTCTTATAGCTGATCTGATGCTGAATTATCAAAAAACTGCAGTCTATAGCAATATGCGAATAAGGTGCAAATGCAACAGGTGAGATCCAGAGCCTGGGGGAGCTGCATATCATGTTCTGAAGACAATCAGTCTTGATAAATTCCCCCCATTGTGTATACATTACATTACTTATCCTGTATTATACTCCAGAGCTGCGCTCACTATTCTGCTGGTACAGTCACTGTGTACATACATTACATTACTTATCCTGTATTATACTCCAGAGCTGCGCTCACTATTCCGCTGGTACAGTCACTGTGTACATACATTACATTACTTATCCTGTATTATACTCCAGAGCTGCGCTCACTATTCTGCTGGTGCTGTCACTGTGTACATACATTACATTACTTATCCTGTATTATACTCCAGAGCTGCGCTCACTATTCTGCTGGTACAGTCACTGTGTACATACATTACATTACTTATCCTGTATTATACCCCAGAGCTGCGCTCACTATTCTGCTGGTGCAGTCACTGTGTACATACATTACATTACTTATCCTGTATTATACTCCAGAGCTGCGCTCACTATTCTGCTGGTGCAGTCACTGTGTACATACATTACATTACTTATCCTGTATTATACCCCAGAGCTGCGCTCACTATTCTGCTGGTACAGTCACTGTGTACATACATTACATTACATTACTTATCCTGTATTATACTCCAGAGCTGCGCTCACTATTCTGCTGGTACAGTCACTGTGTACATACATTACATTACTTATCCTGTATTATACCTCAGAGCTGCGCTCACTATTCTGCTGGTGCAGTCACTGTGTACATACATTACATTACTTATCCTGTATTATACTCCAGAGCTGCGCTCACTATTCTGCTGGTGCAGTCACTGTGTACATACATTACATTACTTATCCTGTATTATACCCCAGAGCTGCGCTCACTATTCTGCTGGTGCAGTCACTGTGTACATACATTACTTATCCTGTATTATACTCCAGAGCTGCGCTCACTATTCTGCTGGGGCAGTCACTCTGTACATACATTACTTATCCTGTATTATACTCCAGAGCTGCGCTCACTATTCTGCCGGTACAGTCACTGTGTACATACATTACATTACTTATCCTGTATTATACCCCAGAGCTGCGCTCACTATTCTGCTGGTTCAGTCACTGTGTACATACATTACATTACTTATCCTGTATTATACTCCAGAGCTGCGCTCACTATTCTGCTGGTGCAGTCACTGTGTACATACATTACATTACTTATCCTGTATTATACTCCAGAGCTGCGCTCACTATTCTGCTGGGGCAGTCACTCTGTACATACATTACTTATCCTGTATTATACTCCAGAGCTGCGCTCACTATTCTGCCGGTACAGTCACTGTGTACATACATTACATTACTTATCCTGTATTATACCCCAGAGCTGCGCTCACTATTCTGCTGGTACAGTCATTGTGTACATACATTACATTACTTATCCTGTATTATACTCCAGAGCTGCGCTCACTATTCTGCTGGTACAGTCACTGTGTACATACATTACATTACTTATCCTGTATTATACTCCAGAGCTGCGCTCACTATTCTGCTGGTACAGTCACTGTGTACATACATTACATTACTTATCCTGTATTATACTCCAGAGCTGCGCTCACTATTCTGCTGGTACAGTCACTGTGTACATACATTACATTACTTATCCTGTATTACACTCCAGAGCTGCGCTCACTATTCTGCTGGTACAGTCACTGTGTACATACATTACATTACTTATCCTGTATTATACTCCAGAGCTGCGCTCACTATTCTGCTGGTGCAGTCACTGTGTACATACATTACATTACTTATCCTGTATTATACTCCAGAGCTGTGCTCAGTATTCTGCAGGCCCTTTATACCTTCTAATGACTGTAATGGATAACTATAAATTCTCTAGCTCTTAAATCATTATTTTTGTAATCAGGGATATACTGTATGTAATTCTTCTCAATGTCATCATAACATAAGCTTTACTTTCTTTCCTGTCTAGGGGCCATATACTGAATTTATGACTGGAGGAAGCTCTATCTTTGCCATTTGTGAATCGGTCATTATACTGATGGACTTGTTTCAATAAAAACAAATTCCTATAACACAACCCTCTAGGATCTGGAGAGATCAGAATATTCCATGAAAGGATATTAAACCAGCTCAGTTATTTCCACTAAACCTCCGGTTTCTCCTCACTGTATTAGATTTTTACATAAAGATGGAAAAGATTTTTCAAGATAAATTTAATGATTGTGTGAAGACCAAAAAATCTCACAGGAAGACCTTGGACATGAATGAGGATTTCTGCACAAAACCTAAATCATCTCAACAAGTGGTCTGTAAAATGCAGCCTACACTAATAAGCCAGAAGATGATGGTGCAGAATTACCCAAGCTGGAAACCTAAGAATGAATTAGAGAATAAAAAAAAGAAGAAACCTACACAGTCACCTTTGACCCTTCTGATCACGCTTAGCCTAAAATTTGAAATACCCCATGAAGATGCCTCACGTAATATGCTTACAGGTTGTAGCCACTTTATATCAAAGAAGGCTTCTAACCTCGGCAACTTTCTATCACCCCGCTTCTATAACACGGTGACTGACAAACCTCCAAAGTTGGGAAAACGTGGCTGTTGTAGATGCCCCCAAAAAAAGTGTAAGGTTTGTGAATGGATGAAGGAAGGTGACACTTTTAAGTCTTACAGTACAGGAAAAGAACAAAAGATCCATCAGTTTATCGACTGTAACTCTATATATGTGGTTTACTTAATCTCTTGCACTTGGTGTAAAGTGCAGTATGTAGGTTGCACTATGGGTAACCTGAAAAAACGAATCTGGAAACACATGTCAGATGCTTCAAATCCAAATGTAAAGACTCTCTCTATGGCCTCCAGGCATTTCCGAACTGAGCATGATGGGAGACTTCGTTATTTCAAGTTCCAGGGAATACAAAAGATCGATATCCCCCTAGATCCCAAGACCAGGAGAAGACGCATGCTGAACAATGAAGAGGCATTTTGGATTTGGAAATTAAATACAATTCATCCAAATGGTCTGAATCTAAAAAGCAATTTTGCACACAAATATTAAAACTGCACAGTCCGGTCTTATCTGAGCGCAGAGAAGGGAAAGAAGAAGGGGAAGCTGTGAGCTTGGGGATATGTAATACCTCATGTAATAAACTGACTAATGCTACCCATAGAGAAGGCTCGTGTGTCCCCACTGTCCACACCCATTCATATACAAAGCTTGTGAGTCCCACTGTCATGTACGAGAAAGAGGACTGACAGGCTTTGTCTATGGAAAGATGGGGGGGTAGCAGGACACTCGGGTTGTCTTCACCAGATATTGATATTTTGCACTTTCACATAAATTTCATGCAGTTTGCTGTTTTGGACCTAATGTGACTTTAAGAGGACTGTACCAGTGAAGCTGGAGAAAGGCAGATGGTACGTCCCTTGCACAGAGATCATTCTAGTGAGAAGGAGCTGACAGTCTAATCTTCTCCCTTCTCAGGAGGAGACAGACCTAGGAGGGGTAAGGAGGTATTATAGAGCATGAGGGTTGAGTGGATCCAAACCTGGCAGCTACAAATCAGGACGTGCTTATTCTGCAGCCAAACCAGATATGAGCCATTTGCCTTTTTGGAGTTCGGTGCATAACAAAGACTGGGAGGATAATCTTAGGAAAGGCCTCATAGCTCCACCTGGGACCTACAAACCTCAGGCCAGGACTAGCAACTTTTAGAAATCTGTACCCCCCAGCTTGGACAACTGCAGGTATATTTCTGTGAAAGAGCACACTTGCCAAAACCAAAAAAGATACTGACTGACCCAGGGATTGCCATCTTAAAGCTTAGTGGTATCCAGAGCTGTGCCTCCATCTTTGTAGAAGATTGCTATATTGTCTGTTCACCTGCCCTGTAATATTACAATAAAACTGAAGTCTTTGTACTATTCTCAATTGTATCCGAGTCCTTAATCTTGTGTTACCATCAAGGGCATCCCAAATATAATCAGGTGAGAGGGTGTGCCCCAGGGGAAACTACGACCACCAGCATCCATACTGCAGACCTCCTCGTGTACTGGAGGTTTAATGGAGCCGACTACAATCACCATAAGCCTACACTCCTCCACTGGGCTGCTGCCGGGGCACAAACATCAGCTAGCAGTGCATGCTGGGATTTATAGTTTCAATAAAGAGGGTTGGTGAATAATAGTAGGTATCAAGTACAGATGTGTGAACTGGTTCATTACAAAATTTGGGGTTTGGCCAAACTCAAAATTTTTGGAGTGCATTACCCATGAATTATTATTATACTCAGAGGTCTGTCCAGGTCCCAGATAATAAGTAGATGCCAGGGAAGGTGCATACAAAAAAAAGCCTCCACAGCATCCGATCTTCCTTCAATCTACGGCGTCTTCCTGCTCTCAGTGATGTCAATGGGCCCAGGTCACTGCTGAGGGCCAGTCATAGGCAAAAACCATCACAACCTTGAACCCCCCCCATATGTGACCACCGAGGCCTAACCACAGACCTCAGCGGTGAGCTGGGCCTGACAACATGGCCTCTAATTATTGTACTCTGGGACCTGGTATAATAATAGCACACATTTGTTTCAAGACAAATCATCCTGGCGACCCTTGTGAATATTCACAAAATTAATTTCAGGAGGTTCACCCATCCCAAGTAGAAAGCCTCTGTCCTCTAGATGACAAGATCCCCTGCTCTAACAGATAAACTGGTGAAACCAAGTGCTGGCCGAGTAACGAATCCAGTGATAAGGGGCGAATCTCCTCACATGTACAGGTCACAATAACTGATCATTTGCCTTTTCCTTTGAGTTTATTCTTTGTAGCAGAAACTCATTCTCGACTATAACAATATATGACAAGTGAACATTCATCGCTGGTAAGTTACTCCATACATGTTCACACCATCAAGTGATTGGAAACGTTCAATCGATATGATGAATGACTCCACAACACTCATGTAAAAGGCCCCTAACGCTAAATGTACACATGTATGTCATTCAGATTGTGTGAGCAGACCAGAGGCGTCTGTGTAAGCTATGGCAGAGCCTGAAGGTGACGCAGAGGTTTGCACTACAGCCGTGACAGTCATCCATCTGGAAAATATTTCCAAGTACTCTCAGTCTCACCTATATGTCACGGGCCTGGCCTGTCTGACACTCTGTACGTAATATGGGGTGTGACAAAAGTCACTAAATGAAAAGAATGCAAAACAAAGCTAAAAGTGCAGAAGAGAAGTGAAGAGTTACACCTGACCTCATATACCCCTCATGTACACATCAGACTCATGACTAAGAAAGGGCACTATTCAAAGCCAAATTCTATACTGTGAGGTCCTCTGTGAGGGGGGGTGCTGACACCTCTGACAATATCATCTGCTGGTGCAGGAAGAGAAGGCAGAGGGCGCAACACAATATTACCACAAGAGTAAGAATACTCGGCTCACAGTTTTTAAAGTATTTGTAGCCAAGTCGGTGTCTGTCTGCAGCCTCTCCGCAGGGAAAAACGTTTTTTGCACAGTCACAAAGTCCTGTATGTCCGACTTTCTGTCCGTGCAAAAACAAAAAAACAAACCTGTTTCACCGCGGAGAGGCCACATACGGACACCGGAAGTTTGCTTTAAAAACCCATTCAAATGAATGGGTTTTAAAACTGACCACTGGGAAACTGTCCCCTATCCAGTTTCCCTGGGGAATAGGACAGAGAGCCAGCAGGCAGACACGGGCACTAGTGTGAACTCCCCCTTACAAGAAAGAACACATACAAACTCAGAATAGCAGATAGAAAAGATACAAGGAGTCATAGCAACTAAGAGAGCCCGCCGCTATCACGTCCCATACATGGGGTGGGAGTTGTTCTCCCGCATGGAGGTCACCACGGACAGTATCCTTCTGTCACCCCCCACCGGTACTGGGTCCAGGGGGCTCCCCAGGACAGAGCTGGCCCTTCTAACCAGCCTATTCCTGTCCCTGGCTGGTATACAGCGCCCCCAGCTGGCCACTCCAAATAAGATGGAAAAGGCCCTAAGAAGTGGCCCCTGGACCCCACAGGCCAGGTATTCTGGCTAAACCTATCCAAAAATCTGCAACGGAAAAGCTGCATTTTCAAAAACACCACAGCATGCCAATTATCCCTGCAGAGATGACGGCGTTTACTGTATAGGAATAATAGTGCCAGAAAGTCCACAGAGAAAAAAACAAAACAATGAGAACACAATGAGAAATACTGCGGAAAAAAAACTTGAGTTTCCGCTGCAGTTTTTTTCCACAGTATTTTTTTTTTTTTTTTTGCTGCATTTCACTACATGGGGCCTTAGCCTTATATTTTCCATTCCTTTTCAATCCACTCCTGACTATGGCTCAAAAAAAAAAAAAAAAAACCCTGCAAAATCTGCAACAAAAAACAAAGTCTGCATTTCCACAACGTGGGGCCTTATGCTTGGTTCACACATCAGTATGCCATCCGTCCATCCGTTTGAATTCAGTTTGGGACTAAAAACGGACTGATACACATACTGATTGTATACTGACACCTTTTTATGCTGATAGCAAACAGCTGTCCGTCCCCTAGAGGAGAGATAAGGGGATTAAAAGTAGAAAATTGTAAACAGAGTAGAGATAAGGAGGACACAGGGACATTTATTATATGTCCTTATCTTCAGGCGGATTCCGTGGCTTGCTGAGCCACGACTTCCGCCTGGCAGCCGTAACCTCCGGCGTCGGCCCATTCATTTGAGCCGACTCCGGGTTGGGGGAAGCCACGACATCGTGGCAGGCAGGTTTTGAGCTTATTTTGACTTGGCTCCCCGAGTCAAAATATGGTCAAAATTCGCCCCCCATGTGAACGAGCCCTAATGATGTCCCTAGCTTGTCAGCAAAAACAGCACAGTGATAACAGTGTGCCATCCATGGTTTTTAGTCTCCCATAGGTTTCTATGTGAATATCCGTGCCACAAACACTGACCAGAATAGGACCCGCTCTATCTTATGCAGACTGATGTGTGGAAATCACGGTTGTGTGCATGAGCGCATAGAGATGAATGGGTCAGTGTGCTATCCGGGAAAACCACAGATCTCATCTATTTTCGTCTAGAAGAGGCCTAAGGCCTAGAGATAGGGAGCAGAATATCTAACAGCCGTGAGTCATTGATCCAGAGAATGCCTCCTTATTACCGTCAGACTCGGCTACATGTGACATGATGAGACTGGGTGAGTTGACAGGTCTGATGCTATCTACATGTTATGGGTGTGGCAAAAGACTAAAACCGTACACTAAATGTCAAAAACTCAACCCAAACCTGAGAGTGCAGCCCCTGTGAAGTGTTACACCTTATATACCTCTAGTTTCAGAAAAACATCCAAACTCATGACTAACAAATGTCAAAGTGACTGCTAACGCCAAGAGGAACACCTAGAAAGGGAATGTAATGGTAAAGGAAACCGCTAAGGGAGCGGTCACTCTACCGTCAGTGACTGTCACAGTCCAGGACAAGATTTTAACAATAAACACTATCATAACCATCCTAAATGATAAAAAAATCTCATAGATTACAATGGGATTATGTGTTGTCCGTTACAGTCTGTTTACATCACATCCATCACGTCTATTATTTTTTGTGTCCGCAAAAAAAATAACAGTTTTATGACGAACGTCAAGCGTCCATTATTCCTTAACATTAATGTCTATGGCTAATGCACAGTACAAGATGGCTCCTACTACCCCATATATCCCTAGTGTCCCCCATATACAGCTCTTACTACCCCATATATCCCCAGTGTCCCCCACATACAGCTCCTACTACCCCATATACCCCCAGTATCCCCCATATACCCCCCACATACAGCTCCTACTACCCCATATACCACCAATGTCCCCCGTATAACCCCACATATACAGCTCCTACTACCCCATATACCCCCAGTGTCCCCCCCACATACAGCTCCTACTACCCCATATACCCCCAGTGTCCCCCGTATACCCCCCACATACAGCTCCTACTACCCCATATACCCCCAGTGTCCCCCGTATACCCCCCACATACAGCTCCTACTACCCCATATACCCCCAGTGTCCCCCGTATAACCCCACATACAGCTCCTACTACCCCATATACCCCCAGTGTCCCCCATATACCCCCCACATACAGCTCCTACTACCCCATATACCCCCAGTATCCCCCATATACCCCCCACATACAGCTCCTACTACCCCATATACCACCAATGTCCCCCGTATAACCCCACATATACAGCTCCTACTACCCCATATACCCCCAGTGTCCCCCCCACATACAGCTCCTACTACCCCATATACCCCCAGTGTCCCCCGTATACCCCCCACATACAGCTCCTACTACCCCATATACCCCCAGTGTCCCCCGTATACCCCCCACATACAGCTCCTACTACCCCATATACCCCCAGTGTCCCCCGTATAACCCCACATACAGCTCCTACTACCCCATATACCCCCAGTGTCCCCCATATACCCCCCACATACAGCTCCTACTACCCCATATACCCCCAGTGTCCCCCGTATACCCCCCACATACAGCTCCTACTACCCCATATACCCCCAGTGTCCCCCGTATACCCCCCACATACAGCTCCTACTACCCCATATACCCCCAGTGTCCCCCGTATACCCCCCACATACAGCTCCTACTACCCCATATACCCCCAGTGTCCCCCGTATACCCCCCACATACAGCTCCTACTACCCCATATACCCCCAGTGTCCCCCGTATACCCCCCACATACAGCTCCTACTACCCCATATACCCCCAGTGTCCCCCGTATACCCCCCACATACAGCTCCTACTACCCCATATACCCCCAGTGTCCCCCGTATAACCCCACATACAGCTCCTACTACCCCATATACCCCCAGTGTCCCCCGTATAACCCCACACATACAGCTCCTACTACCCCATATACCCCCAGTGTCCCCCGTATAACCCCACACATACAGCTCCTACTACCCCATATACCCCCAGTGTCCCCCGTATAACCCCACATATACAGCTCCTACTACCCCATATACCCCCAGTGTCCCCCGCCCTCCATGACACCACATGAAGCTGCCTCAGTCACTCACCGGCCACAGCTCTGCACGTCTCCTCCAGTGTCCAGGTGTGCACGCAGCCTGTGGGTGTTACTTCAGTCACTGACAGGAGGCAGAGGTGTAATGAGAAGGCCCAGCAGCCACACAGCCCTCCATGACACCTCCTGTACTGGGACTGTGAGGTAAAATAACAGTCAGAGCTTCCCTTCTCCTGATTGGTGGAGTGGGTGTCAGGTGACAAAGCATCTACCAATCACAGCTTGTGCTCAGGTAAAGGGCAGATTTATAAAACGGTCTATAACCCATAGCAACAGAGACAGTGAGTGAGGTAAAATGAAAGTCAGAGCTTCCCTTCAGCTGATTGGTGCAGCAGATGTCAGGTGACAAAGCATCTACCAATCACAGCTTGTGCTCAGGTAAAGGGCAGATTGCAGAGCTGTGTATAACCCCCAGTAACCAATCACAGCGCAGCTCTCATTCTACCACAGCAGGTTATGACATGTAAGCTCAGCTCTTATTGGCTGCGCTGGAGACAGGTGAGATCCAGGAGGCCATGTTAGGACAAGTTCACACTGGCAGCCTAATACAGCAGGTTTTTCAAGTGCATTTTTAAGGTTTCCCATTGATATCAAGGCAATTTAAAAAAATAAAAATTCTGCCTAAAGATACAGAGAGACAATTAAAAAAAAAATAGTGCTGAAGAAAAGTCTCAAACACGGCTTCAAAAACATCAGTGTGAACGCAGCCCTATACGTAGCGGCACCTAAGGGGTTACCAGGGAGAGGTCGCCATGTCTTACCACATCGTGCCCATGTATAGCAGGTCAGTGAGAGACAACGTGAGGAAATGTCTTAGAGATGTGATAGTATAAGGAGTTTTATGTTATATAGTGCCATATGTATTATCTGTAATATACTGCAATCACACAAGATGGCTGCGGCTCTCTGACATATCAACACCTAAGATGGCGGAGGCTCCCTGATACATCAACACCTAAGATGGCGGAGGCTGCGGCTCTCTGATACATCAACACCTAAGATGGCGGAGGCTGCGGCTCTCTGATACATCAACACCTAAGATGGCGGAGGCTGCGGCTCTCTGATACATCAACACCTAAGATGGCGGAGGCTGCGGCTCTCTGATACATCAACACCTAAGATGGCGGAGGCTGCGGCTCTCTGAGACATCAACACCTAAGATGGCGGAGGCTCTCTGAGACATCAACACCTAAGATGGCGGAGGCTGCGGCTCTCTGACACATCAACACCTAAGATGGCGGAGGCTGCGGCTCTCTGAGACATCAACACCTAAGATGGCGGAGGCTGCGGCTCTCTGACACATCAACACCTAAGATGGCGGAGGCTGCGGCTCTCTGATACATCAACACCTAAGATGGCGGAGGCTGCGGCTCTCTGAGACATCAACACCTAAGATGGCGGAGGCTGCGGCTCTCTGACACATCAACATCTAAGATGGCGGAGGCTGCGGCTCTCTGACACATCAACACCTAAGATGGCGGAGGCTGCGGCTCTCTGAGACATCAACACCTAAGATGGCGGAGGCTGCGGCTCTCTGACACATCAACACCTAAGATGGCGGAGGCTGCGGCTCTCTGAGACATCAACACCTAAGATGGCGGAGGCTGCGGCTCTCTGATACATCAACACCTAAGATGGCGGAGGCTGCGGCTCTCTGATACATCAACACCTAAGATGGCGGAGGCTCCCTGATACATCAACACCTAAGATGGCGGAGGCTGCGGCTCTCTGATACATCAACACCTAAGATGGCGGAGGCTGCGGCTCTCTGATACATCAACACCTAAGATGGCGGAGGCTGCGGCTCTCTGATACATCAACACCTAAGATGGCGGAGGCTGCGGCTCTCTGATACATCAACACCTAAGATGGCGGAGGCTGCGGCTCCCTGATACATCAACACCTAAGATGGCGGAGGCTGCGGCTCTCTGAGACATCAACACCTAAGATGGCGGAGGCTGCGGCTCTCTGATACATCAACACCTAAGATGGCGGAGGCTGCGGCTCTCTGACACATCAACACCTAAGATGGCGGAGGCTGCGGCTCTCTGAGACATCAACACCTAAGATGGCGGAGGCTGCGGCTCTCTGATACATCAACACCTAAGATGGCGGAGGCTGCGGCTCTCTGATACATCAACACCTAAGATGGCGGAGGCTGCGGCTCTCTGACACATCAACACCTAAGATGGCGGAGGCTGCGGCTCTCTGACACATCAACACCTAAGATGGCGGAGGCTGCGGCTCTCTGATACATCAACACCTAAGATGGCGGAGGCTGCGGCTCTCTGATACATCAACACCTAAGATGGCAGAGGCTGCGGCTCCCTGATACATCAACACCTAAGATGGCGGAGGCTGCGGCTCTCTGACACATCAACACCTAAGATGGCGGAGGCTCTCTGATACATCAACACCTAAGATGGCGGAGGCTGCGGCTCTCTGATACATCAACACCTAAGATGGCGGAGGCTGCGGCTCTCTGAGACATCAACACCTAAGATGGCGGAGGCTGCGGCTCTCTGACACATCAACATCTAAGATGGCGGAGGCTGCGGCTCTCTGACACATCAACACCTAAGATGGCGGAGGCTGCGGCTCTCTGAGACATCAACACCTAAGATGGCGGAGGCTGCGGCTCTCTGATACATCAACACCTAAGATGGCGGAGGCTGCGGCTCTCTGATACATCAACACCTAAGATGGCGGAGGCTCCCTGATACATCAACACCTAAGATGGCGGAGGCTGCGGCTCTCTGATACATCAACACCTAAGATGGCGGAGGCTGCGGCTCTCTGATACATCAACACCTAAGATGGCGGAGGCTGCGGCTCTCTGATACATCAACACCTAAGATGGCGGAGGCTGCGGCTCTCTGATACATCAACACCTAAGATGGCGGAGGCTGCGGCTCCCTGATACATCAACACCTAAGATGGCGGAGGCTGCGGCTCTCTGAGACATCAACACCTAAGATGGCGGAGGCTGCGGCTCTCTGATACATCAACACCTAAGATGGCGGAGGCTGCGGCTCTCTGACACATCAACACCTAAGATGGCGGAGGCTGCGGCTCTCTGATACATCAACACCTAAGATGGCGGAGGCTGCGGCTCTCTGAGACATCAACACCTAAGATGGCGGAGGCTCTCTGATACATCAACACCTAAGATGGCGGAGGCTGCGGCTCTCTGATACATCAACACCTAAGATGGCGGCATCGCCCTTCACTAAGGTAAGTCAATGGCGTCGCCGTGACCCTGAGGTTTTGGTGACCATCACTAATAGTCAGACAATAAACCTGCGATCCGCCATCAGTATAACCGTCATCAGTATAACCGCCATCAATATGACCACTATCAGTATAGCCGCCATCAGTATAACCACCATTAGTATAGCCGCCATCAGTATAACCACCATTAGTATAGCCGCCATCAGTATAACCACCATTAGTATAGCCGCCATCAGTATAACCGCCATCGGTATAACTGCCATCAGTATAACCGCCATCGGTATAACCGCCATCAGTATAACCGTCATTAGTATAGCCGCCATCATTATGACCGCCATCAGTATAGCCGTCATTAGTATAGCCGCCATCGGTATAACCAACATCAGTATAACCGCCATCAGTATAACCGCCATCAGTATAGCCGCCATCGGTACAACCGCCATCAATATAACCGCCATCGGTATAGCCACCATCAGTATAACCGCCATTAGTATAACCTCCATCAGTATAGCCGTCATTGGTATAGCCGCCATCGGTATAACCGCCATCAGTATAACCGCCATCAGTATAACCGCCATCAGTATAGCCGTCATTAGTATAGCCGCCATCAGTATAACCGCCATCGGTATCACCGCCATCGGTATCACCGCCATCGGTATAGCCGTCATTAGTATAGCCGCCATCGGTATAACCAACATCAGTATAACCGCCATCAGTATAACCGCCATCAGTATAGCCGCCATCGGTACAACCGCCATCAATATAACCGCCATCGGTATAGCCACCATCAGTATAACCGCCATCAGTATAGCCGTCATTAGTATAGCCGCCATCAGTATAACCGCCATCGGTATCACCGCCATCGGTATAACCGCCATCGGTATAACCGCCATCAGTATCACCGCCATCAGTATCACCGCCATCAGTATAACCACCATCAGTATAGCCGCCATCAGTATCACCGCCATCAGTATCACCGCCATCAGTATAACCACCATCAGTATTACTGCCATCAGTATAACCATCAGTATAGCCGCCATCAGTATCACCGCCATCAGTATAACCACCATCAGTATTACCGCCATCAGTATAACCACCATCAGTATAGCCACCATCAGTATAACCGCCATCAGTATCACCGCCATCAGTATAACCACCATCAGTATTACCGCCATCAGTATAACCACCATCAGTATAGCCACCATCAGTATAGCCGCCATCAGTATCACCGCCATCAGTATAACCACCATCAGTATTACCGCCATCAGTATAACCACCATCAGTATAGCCACCATCAGTATAGCCGCCATCAGTATCACTGCCATCAGTATAACCACCATCAGTATTACCGCCATCAGTATAACCACCATCAGTATAGCCACCATCAGTATAACCGCCATCAGTATAGCCGTCATCAGTATAACCACCATCAGTATAGCCGCCATCAGTATCACCGCCATCAGTATCACCGCCATCAGTATAGCCACCATCAGTATAACCGCCATCAGTATAACCACCATCAGTATTACCGCCATCAGTATAACCACCATCAGTATCACCGCCATCAGTATCACCGCCATCAGTATCACCGCCATCAGTATAACCACCATCAGTATAACCACCATCGGTATAGCCACCATCGGTATAACCGCCATCAGTATAACCACCATCAGTATAGCCGCCATCAGTATCACCGCCATCAGTATCACCGCCATCAGTATCACCGCCATCAGTATCACCGCCATCAGTATAACCGATTTTGAGGCAGAATCCTCCTCCATAAAGCACCTCATACAGTCCTATGGTGAGGCCTCAAAACACTGACCAAAAAACTCCGTATGAGCTCATCAGCGTCAGTCACAGGGAGTGTTTTGGCGCTGATTGTGAAGCGGATTCAGTGTCAAAATCAGCGCCAAAAAACTCTGTGTGAATGGAGCCTTAGCGCCGCATGGGGGGAATAAAGGGAACAATCGTGTATTTCATTAGTAATGTCCTAGGGATGTAATTAGTGATGTAATTAGTAGCTGTTGGGTTATTAGTGATTCTTATAGTGATTTGTTTCCTGTTCCTCCTCTCTTGGTTCAGTAATGGCAGGTGAATAATCGTTACTCCTTTTACTAATCATTTGGGTTTTACAAGTAATTTATTCATAGTCATTTGTGTCTATTAACCAGTTATTGGTGTATTAGCCTCTTAGTCCTTTATTCTTTATTAGTCATGTAGGTTTTAGAAATAATTATCAGTCATTTGTTTTATATTAGTCATTGTTTTAGTCATTTGCTTTTTATTAATAACTTAGTATTATAAGTCATTGTGTTTTAAAGTTATTTATATTATTAGTAATTTGTTTCATTACCGATCTGTTTTGTATCAGTAACTTATTCTTTATTAATAAAACTAAATAGCAGTTTTTTATTAGTAATGTATTGTTTTTAAATTAGCTATTTTTATTAGTGATTTTTTTTATTTTCTATTAGTATTATTATTATATTATTTTATTTTCTATTATTATATTATTACTATATTATTATTATATTATTACATTATTCTATTTTTATTATATTATTATTTATTATTATTATTATTATATTATATTTTATTTTCTATTATTATTATAGTATTATTATTTTATTATTATTATATTATTATTATATTATATTATTTTCTATTATTATTATTATTATTATATTATTATTATTATTATTTTATTATATTTTCTATTATTATTATCTTATTATCTTATTATTAATTATTATTATTATTATTATTATAATATTCGCTGCTGTTTTTGAATGTGTTTGTTTTTGCCTTGTGCTCCTCCGCCACCTTGTGGTCTCATTGTGATACTACAGTTACATCTACATTTTAGGTTTTCCCTTTGCTCTTTCTCAGGATCCCTCTCCCATGATAGAAACCTCCAGAGGAGATCCTTGGACTCGACTCGCTGTCTTATGACAAATCTTGACAGAACTTCTCCATGTATTAGAGGTAAACTTTCTTATTCCCTTAAGATTTATGGGAATATGCAAATGTGTTTCCCAGGATGTAATTAGGAATACATTGCCCTGTCCAGGACCGCCCCCTTAACATCAGACATGACTTTTTCAGTAAGCCTAATAACATGATGCGGGATTATTACCAAACCAGTATAACCATTGCAAAAGGAACATACGGTAATCCCAGCTGTGGACAGCGCTGTTCCGATCTGGTTGGTTTTATCCCCTGACCCCGCTCTAAAGTCTCTCGCCCGGCCAAACTAGTTTCCCTACACTGTGCTGATAAGATCCAACCAGATCGACACAGCGCTGTCCACAGCTGGGATTCTGTTCCTTTTACAATGGCTATACTGGTTTGGTAATAACGGTCAGATAAATTGTGAGGCCGGTGTTATCAGGAGAGCGGGGACCTGACAGCTCATGGGGTTGGTCTCACTTTCTCAGCTAAACCTACAAACATGAGCAGGAGGTTCTCAGTATACATTGTGGTTAATGTGTAGAAACCCACTAGCCACGTCCTGGAGATCTCTGTATACGGGGCCTCTAATACTACTGAGTATGGCACTGCATGGCCTCCCCCATTGTCACACAGCACCCAGCTAGCAGGTCTGAGCCCCCCCTACAGCCACAGCCACAGCCGCCACCATGTGAACAGACCTATAAAGGGTCACCCCACAGTATAATAATCGGAGACCCGGGGGAATAAAAACATTAAAAAAACCAGTTGCTTACCTGTCCCCCGGCTCCTACGCTGTCAGCTGCCGCTCTCATCCTTCTTTAATGACGTCGGACGTCACATGACCCGGGAAGCAGGCCGTCAGAGACGTCAGACAAGTATGAAGGAGGCCTGGCAGGATCGTGGAGAGGTAAGTAACAGTATTTTTTACGTTCCCTTACCTCTCCCGGTCCGCCGATCATTATACTCCGGGGTCTGCAAAGACCCCCGAGCATAATGATAGTATTTGTGGGGCCCTGCCAGATCGGCAAGTAAATAGGGCCCATAACGGCACCGGGCCCCCTAATGGCCCGGGCCCTGTGGCAGCCGCCTCCGCTGCCTCTACAGTAGCTACACCCCTGTCCTCTGCTACTCAATTATGCAATTAATAGCAGCGTTCTTCCCCTCAGGCCGGGTTCACACCATGCAGTTCTGTTGCACTTGCCTTGTTTTAGTTCAATCATAGGATCTTTGTAAACATGTGAACAATTGCCTGTGGATTTTACATTCTGCATTTTTAAAATTAGAAGCTGCAGAAACAGCCGAGCGGCCCCGGCACACAACGGCCCCTGTAACAATGATCCCTGCACACAATGGCCCCTGCACACAATGATCCCTGCACACAATGGTCCCTGTAACAATGGTCCCTGCACACAATGATCCCTGCACACAATGGTCCCTGTAACAATGGTCCCTGCACACAATGATCCCTGCACACAATGGTCCCTGTAAGGGTCAGTTCACACGTGAAAACCGCCTAGCTTATTTGTGCGAGGTAAAAAACCTCGAGGAGTTTTTTTGACGCTGTTTTTTGCATTCCATGCGGTTTTTGACGAGGTTTTTGACGCGGTTTTCGCTAGCGGTTTTCGCTAGGGTTTTTTTTTCCTATATGTGCTATAGAAACTGCAGGCGAAAACCGCGCGGTTTTTTGCCGCGCGGTTTTCGCCTCCCATTCACTTCTATGCAATTCTTCAGGCGTTTTCCGCCTGAAGAAAGGTCATGTTGCTTCTTCAGGCGGAAAACGCTAGGAGGAAAAAAAAAGCTAGTGGTCTACATAGACCACCATGTTAAAGGAGAGGTTTTTGAAGCGAATTCCGCTTTGCCCACGTGTGAACTAGCCCTAACAATGGTCCCTGCACACAATGATCCCTGCACACAATGGTCCCTGCACACAATGGTCCCTGTAACAATGGTCACTGCACACAATGGCCCCTGCACACAATGATCCCTGCACACAATGGTCCCTGCACACAATGGTCCCTGTAACAATGGTCACTGCACACAATGATCCCTGCACACAATGGTCCCTGCACACAATGATCCCTGCACACAATGGTCCCTGTAACAATGGTCACTGCACACAATGATCCCTGCACACAATGATCCCTGCACACAATGGTCCCTGTAACAATGGTCCCTGCACACAATGATCCCTGCACACAATGGTCCCTGTAACAATGGTCCCTGCACACAATGATCCCTGCACACAATGATCCCTGCACACAATGATCCCTGCACACAATGATCCCTGCACACAATGGCCCCTGCACACAATGATCCCTGCACACAATGGCCCCTGCACACAAAGGCCCCTGCACACAATGGCCCCTGCACACAATGGCCCCTGCACACAATGGTCCCTGCACACAATGGCCCCTGCACACAATGACCCCTGCACACAATGGCCCCTGTACACAATGGCCCCTGCACACAATGGAAGTCACAGAAGTCTAATGTATTTCATTATGCGAAGCTGCTTTGTTTATTCATGCAGTTTTAATTGAAACAATGCAGAATGCAAAAACCACAGCCAAGAGAACATAAAAAAAGATGCGGAAAGGTCGCAGAATCAAATGGATTCAAAACACAAAGAAAACACAAGAGAAAGTCAGTGATAAACACTGCGGAAAGAACACAAAGCATTTGGCTGCGGTTTTTAGCTGCGTTTGCTACGAGGGGCCTTAGGTTAGATTATTTTTCTGTTGTTTTTTAATGACTTCATGATTTTTTCTTTACTAGCACTAGGTGTAAGGGTAAGTTCACATGGAGGCCGCTTTAGGATGTATCGGCATCCAGCCGCTCACTCGCTCCAGATTAGGCCCAAGAAATGGAGGGAGTGTCTTCACAAGGCGACTCGGCCTGAACAATGAGCACCTGCTTCTTTTTTCTGGGAGCCGGAAGAAACGGCTCCTGGAAAAATGACCTGAGCGGCTCCTATTGATTTCACTGGGAGCCGTCTTTATGGTCAGGATTTTGAGGTGGATACGAACTAAAAACCCTGACCAAAATACCGCATGTGAACTTACCCTAAGGGTTCTCTAGGACCCAGCAGCTCAGGCAATTGTAGACACCTGGCGGCTGTATATCTTGATTAGAGATGAGCGAACACTATTCCAAACAGCCGTTTCCAATAGCACGCTCCCATAGAAGTGAATGGAAGCGGCCTGCACGCCGCATGGCGGCTATGTCCATTTATTTCTATGGGAGCGTGCTATTGGAAACGGCTGTTTGGAGTAGTGTTCATTCATCTCTAATAGTGATCCCTGCCGCTCCTGCTAGCTCTGCAGGAACTACTGGTGCACTTTTGCAGAGTTAAGCCGGGTTCACATGGTTTTTTTGGACCGGATTTTGACACTGGAAGCCGCCTCAGAATCCAGACCAAAAACACCTCCCACAGCTAGCCGTGACTGTCGCAGCATTCTGCTCCGGATTAGGCCCAAATGAATGGGCCTAGTCGGGAAGGAGAGTCGCGCCGTGGGCGTCCGCAGCAAGAAAGGGCAGCTCACTTCTGTTTTCCAAGAGCGGGAAGAAACCGCACACGTAACAAGGAAGTGAACGGCTCTGATTGACGTCAATGGGAGGCGGTTTTATGAGGTGGTTTTATGAGGCGGATTCTGCGTCAAAATCTGGTCCAAAAAACCTCGTGCGAACCCGGCTTTATACAGTAACCGCCCAGATGAATGAAGTCATTGGGGGGTTATTTATCCGTTGTACATATTTCGAGGGGCTTATTCCACCGGCAGCGTTTTTGTCTCGCCAATAATTTATGAATAAGCTGCACTCGCATCATAAATCCTGTAACTATTCACCACATGGGATTGGGAGGATTGTTTTACACTGTCCTTGGGCATTTGAGCCTATTGTGCACCTTTATATAACACATGCACATTACAGGTGGACCAAAAAAGTGACTCCAAATAAACCCCGCCCCCTCGTCCTGACAAAATCTCAGCATGTCCAGGGGAGTGAGTCTGTGCAAACAAATAGCAAATCTTACACAAGTCCCAAAAACCAATAAAAAAGGGACAAAGTAACACAAAAAAGAGACAAGTGGCCGATAAGCGGGCCCCAATGGATGGTCAGGAAGGGGTTAATCAACAGCAGCCTAAACAGATGATGGATCGTGAGGGACCCCAGTGACTGTAATGGAGCACGAGGGACCCCGGTGACTGTAATGGAGCACGAGGGACCCCCCGCTGACTATTAATGGGGTCTGGTTTTTAACTGAAATTGCTGGATAGAAAATTCCGTCTCGTGGCCCTTTTTTGTCTGTAGATCTCCAGCAGGCGCACACCGAGCCCCGATGTGACTGTCGCCTAATTCTATGCGGGGTGTTTTCTAAGTTTTGGAGTTACCAGAACTTTTGGGACTCATTTGCGACAGATGGCTGAATATGGCGGCATTCCTTCTGGTCGGTGATGGTCACTGGTCACTTACAATGACCTCGAGTCCCACGTCCAATATCATGTACACCAGTGACAATGAGGTGACGTCAGTGGCCGGCTCCGATCCTGGTCAGTGGATGATTGGGGTTCGGTTACTCTCCGTCACTCACTTGTGGGCCAATGACTGAGACTATCCTGGAGCACATGATGTAAGCCAGCCAATGGCCGCTCAGCGGCTGACTACTGCTGTGTATTATGTGCCCAAGAGACTCCAGAAAACTTCTCAGGGCGTCTTGTGCTCCTTCCATTGGGACAGAATTTCTTTGAGGTCACTTGGATCTGCCGGACAACTCAGGTGACAGTCTGCGGGAGAATGCGACCCTCTGTAGTCCATAGCACCGCCGGCCCAGGGGATGTCACCCAAGGAGGAGGTTTTGATATGTAAATGAGTATTTGTCCAGATTACCACCAAGGGGGGGGGGGGGTCTCTCCTACCCTGCCTCGTATCCCCCTCCTCTATTGTTCCTGCACCTCCCTCCTTAGACTTCCTGGAGCCGCCAGACACCTGGCCCCTGACAATACACCTGTATACACGGTCTCCATCATGTCCCTACTCCCCAAACCTCCCCCTGTCTTCTCTATACAAACACTCTGATAGATGGGGGCCACATAGCCCTCCTTGTGGCCCCTGAGGGGCATGTTGTTTGCACCTCACATTAACATTACAATGAATGCACTTCTTAAAGGAAATATCCACATTCTAATACTGATTGTCTGTCCTTAGATCATCATTATAAGATCTGCAAGGGTCTGACTCCCAGGACCCCTGCAGATCGGCTCACACCCAGGACCCCGGCAGATCTGCTGACACCCAGGACCCCTGCAGATCTGCTGACACCCAGGACCCCGGCAGATCTGCTGACACCCAGGACCCCGGCAGATCTGCTGACACCCAGGACCCCCGCAGATCTGCTGACACCCAGGACCCCTGCAGATCTGCTGACACCCAGGACCCCCGCAGATCTGCTGACACCCAGGACCCCCGCAGATCTGCTGACACCCAGGACCCCGGCAGATCTGCTGACACCCAGGACCCCGGCAGATCTGCTGACACCCAGGACCCCGGCAGATCTGCTGACACCCAGGACCCCCGCAGATCTGCTGACACCCAGGACCCCCGCAGATCTGCTGACACCCAGGACCCCGCAGATCTGCTGCTCAATAATGCTTATATGCCTGGACCTGTCTGCTTCCATATCATACAAGCTGTAGTGGCTGCTTTCGGTACTGCAGCCCTGCCCCATTGACGTCTGCTGATCTGCAGGGTCACCCCCTCTTAGGTCCTTTATGGTTAGCCCCAATTATAAAATAACTTTTACTAGATTAATAATAGGGGTGAATATTAAACAATATCAGGATTGTATTTTATAGAGAAATCTGTTTCCTTCTCCATTTATCAGGCTCAGCTACTCTTACACAGAAGTCTATGGAGAGGGAAGGGGGAGGAGGAGGCTGCTGGAGAAGACACAGAGAAGCTGCTACACTGAGGGAGGGGATGGAAAGTTTTGAAAACAAAATTGATCTCTTGGACGATTGGGCCAGAGTACCAGGGACTAGTCGCAGAGCGAAGATCTCCTAGGAGGGGCGTCAGGTGGGGTAGTGAGGACCCCGAGGCCTGAGATTGGGGGACGCCAGGACGCTTTGGCAATACAGAAGGTCATGATGCTGAGCCCCCAATCACTGGTCACCCCGGGGTCACTGACAGGGAGCGTCATCTGACTAAGGACTGGCCAGTGGATGGCGACACATACAGGACAATCAGGTCACACCATTTTTTTTGGCAAGATCCCTAATATTTCCCCATAGCGCCGCCATATCAGGTAGCGCGGTACACCGGATCATACACTGGCTCTGCTGCTTCTCCTCGGCCTGGTCTCGCAGCTTTCTGGAGATTTCCTTCTTCCTCAGTCTCAGTCTTTGTTCTGTGGCCACAAAGCCTCAGCATCCTCATCTCCATTCCAGGCAGGACCAACGCTTAATATTCATGAGCCCGCCCCGCCCACCTCATGCATTATTCATCACGGCTTTCCCATTGGATCCCGCGGAGGGGGCGTGGTCTCTGGAGCCCGCTCGCTCGGCGGAGAAATACAGTTCGGACTGTACCACGGGGGCCGCTACCAGGGGGATTCGGGCAGTTGAGTTCGGTGCGAGCCTCTTGTCTTTCCAGCAGTTTCCCTCGGACCCAGCTGCGGTTGGAGTGGTAACGGCCGCAGGGAGGCGTGTCTGGATTGGGCGCTCAGTCTGCGTTGGGCGGCCGTGTCTGTCGGATGTCAAGAGCCCGAGAGGCCGCCGGAGCGGGTACAGCGGAGCGGCCCAGGAAAGTCCGAGGACTCTGAGTATGGAGGGGGCCGCGGCCTCGACTCAACCTCCGCCGACCCCGGAGAATGAAGCGGAGAGCCGGCCGGGCCCGGAGGAGAGGAGCGGGGAGAGGGCCGCGCTTAACCTACTGGAGACGTGCGGAGTGTGCCGCTCCAACATCCAGAGCCGGAGCCCCCGACTGCTGCCCTGCCTGCACTCGGTGTGTCTGCGCTGCCTGCCCGCGCCCAGCCGTTACATCAGCCTGCCTGCAGCGGCGGGGCCCCAGCCTGGAGGCGCCCCCCACCCGGGGCCCCCCGCCAACCCCGGCGCCACCGTGCAGGGTGAGTCCCGCCTCAGTGTGCTATAGTGGTACCCCAGAATGTTATAGGGGCCCCCGGGGGAGATTGTGGCCCCCACTACTGTGTCTGGCCTACGTGTGACTAATGGCACCCCAATATGTGCGGGGCCCCCGGGGTAACATTGTATGACCCCAATATGTGCGGGGCCCCCGGGGTAGCATTGTATGAACCCACTACTGCCCCAATATGTGTGGGGCCCCCGGGGTAGCATTGTATGACAACCATAGGGCCCCAATACAGCTTATAGTGACTAACTGCACCCCAATATGTGCGAGCACCCCGGGGTAGCATTGTATGACCCCACTACTGCTTATAGTGACTAATGGCACCCCAATATGTGTGGGGCCCCTGGGGTAGCATTGTATGACCCCAATATGTGCGGGGCCCCCGGGGTAACATTGTATGGCCCCAATATGTGCGGGGCCCCTGGGGTAGCCTTGCATGAACCCACTACTGCCCCAATAGTGCTTATAGTGACAAATAACACCCCAAATGTTATAGGGGCCCCTGGGGGAGCTCACAATGTGGCCCCCACTACTGTATCTGATCAACTTGTGACTAATGGCTCCCCAATATGTCTAACGTTATAGTATGGCCCCCACTTCTGTATCGGCCCCAGTAGAGATAAGTGACACCCCAGAATGTTGTAGGGGCCCCTGGGGGAGCTCATAATGTGGCCCCCACTACTGTATCTGGCCAACGTTTGACTAACAGCACCCCAATATGTGGGGACCCCCGGGGTAACGTAATATGGCCCCCACTTCTGTATATGGTCAATTTGCAACTACCTGCACCCCAATATGTGTGTGTGGGGATCTTTGGGTAAGATGATGTGACTCTACTTCAATAGTGTTTATAATGATGGAAGACCCCCCCCCCCCCCCCCCCCCAATATGTTGTAGGGACCCCTGGGCAAGTGTACAGTCTGGCCCCCACTTCTGTATTCACTATAATACTGTGTATAGTAATGAATGACACCCCGACATCTGCGGGGGATATATGAGTGCCCCATACTCAGGGACGTGTGGCCCCTAGGACTGTCTATACTGACTTGGGCTAGGTACAGATCTGCAGCAGACACCGGGGGTCCCACTGACTATAATGGGGTCCGTCGTCTCCATACTGACAGTGTAGTGGGGGGGGGGGGGCTCCTCTGGGCAGGACTTATCTCTCTCCGACGACTTCTGGTGATTTCTACCCGGACTCCAGCACAGATGTGACCTGAGACGCAGCCGCAGAGAGAATCCGCCACAACACTGTCAGTATGAAGACGGCGGACCCCATTACATTCATTGGGGGAGTGTCAGTGCCTGCAGGTAACCGCTGTTGTACCCTCCTCCATGGTTCGGGTCAACTCAGCCTCAGCCTAACATCACTGCATATAAGATCATTATTGTGTATAGTAACACCCCCAAATCTGCTGCCCCCCACCCTCCATATGACTCCTAGTCAAACTTACATTGTCGTCATCCCCCAATGTACAGTGTTGGCCAAAAGTATCGCCCCCTGCAGTCCTGTCAGATAATCCTGGGTGTCCCCCAGATAATGATTACACAGCACAGACTCTTATATAGTATATAAGTGACACAGGGTATATACAGTATAAGTATTGCCCCCTGCAGTCCTGTCAGATAATCCTTGCTGTCCCCAGATAATGATTACACAGCACAGACTTTTATATAGTATATAAGTGACACAGGGTATATACAGTATAAGTATCGCCCCCTGCAGTCCTGTCAGATAATCCTCACTGTCCCCAGATAATGATTACACAGCACAGACTTTTATATAGTATATAAGTGACACAGGGTATATACAGTATAAGTATTGCCCCCTGCAGTCCTGTCAGATAATCCTTGCTGTCCCCAGATAATGATTACACAGCACAGACTCTTATATAGTATATAAGTGACACAGGGTATATACAGTATAAGTATCGCCCCCTGCAGTCCTGTCAGATAATCCTCGCTGTCCCCAGATAATGATTACACAGCACAAACTCTTATATAGTATATAAGTGACACAGGGTATATACAGTATAAGTATCCCCCCTGCAGTCCTGTCAGATAATCCTCGCTGTCCCCCAGATAATGATTACACAGCACAGACTCTTATATAGTATATAAGTGACACAGGGTATATACAGTATAAGTATCGCCCCCTGCAGTTCTGTCAGATAATCCTCGCTGACCCCAGATAATGATTACACAGCACAGACTCTTATACAGTATATAAGTGACACAGGGTATATACAGTATAAGTATCGCCCCTGCAGTCCTGTCAGATAATCCTCGCTGTCCCCAGATAATGATTACACATTACAGACTCTTATATAGTATATAAGTGACACAGGGTATATACAGTATAAGTATCGCCCCCTGCAGTCCTGTCAGATAATCCTCGCTGTCCCCTAGATAATGATTACACAGCACAGACTCTTATATAGTATATAAGTGACACAGGGTATATACAGTATAAGTATCGCCCCCTGCAGTCCTGTCAGATAATCCTCGCTGTCCCCTAGATAATGATTACACAGCACAGACTCTTATCCTATTAATATTATAAATGTGAAAGTTTGTGAGTTTGGATGTTTGTGGGTTTGTGTGTTTGGATGTTTGTTCCTCAATCACGCAAAACCCGCTCGACCGATTTGGCTGAAATTTTCCACAAACATAGTCACTACACTCGATTGCGCAATAGGCTACTTTTCGTCACAATAGCGCACATACGTTTGTGCCAGGACCCCCACAAAACCCAAACTCACACCACCATCTCTGCAATCTCACACACTTTGGACCATAGCAAGCCACAAAATTCATATTGCCCCCTACAGCCTCGCCCCTAACCCCACACAATCACATACACATATACTTTACCACTTTGCCCCTCCCCTTAACAATACTCCAGGAGGCTCTCTATAACGCTCCGGAGCAGCCATGTTTGCCCCCACCACTCTGACAATCCGCGACACCGCCCACCCATGTCAATACCCCTAGGCGGTCTAATAAATGCAAAAAAAAAAAAGTTTAAAAAAAAAAATATATATATATAAAAACAAATAAAAAGGATTAAAAATTCAAATCACCCCCCTTTCCCTAGAACACATATAAAAGTAGTTAAAAACTGTGAAACATATACATGTTAGGTATCCACGCGTCCGAAATCGCCCGCTCTACAAAGCTATACAAATATTTTTCCTGTTTGGTAAACGCCGTAGCGGGAAAAATGGTCAAAAGTGCCAAAACGCCGTTTTTTCACTCTTTTGATTCTGATAAAAATTTGAATAAAAAGTGATCAAAGCAATAACATTTCCTGAAAATGGTAGAACTACAAAGTACACCCGACCCTGCAAAAAAAGACGCCCTATACATCCCCGTACACCCACGTATAAAAAAGTTACGGCCGTCGGAATATGGCGACTTTTAAAAAAAAAAAAAATGTTTTAACACAGTTTTGGATTTTTTTAAGGGGTCAAAATGTAAATAAAACCATATAAATTTGGTATCCCTGGAATCGTAACGAAACACAGAATACAGGGGACATATCATTTTGGTTGCACAGTGAACGCCGTAAGACCAAAGCCCGTAAGAAAGTCGCAGAAATGCATTTTTTTGTCAAATCCACCCCATTCTGCATTTTTTCCTGCTTCCCAGTACATTGTATAGAATAAATAATGGTGGCATCAGGAAGAAAAATTTGTCCCAGGAAAAATTAAGACCTCATATGGCTCTGGGAGCGGAGAAATAAAAAAGTTATGGGGTTTAGAAGGAGGGGAGTCAAAAATGAAAAACCAAAATCAAAAAATGCCATCGACGGGAAAGGGTTAACTTCAAATCCCTCTGTCCCAAAGTCACTATGTAAAGTTTCTCACAACACCGTATATATAGCAGCTCAAATACAAAGTAACTGCAACACAAAAGTCTCACGTATTCTCAGAATTACAGCAACAACAAGATACAAAGTTACATTTCATATCCCATCCCTTATACACAGTACGGAAATCTTACCCGCGCCTGTATATACCCACTGCTACAATCACCGCAGACGAAGTCGCGGGTACCAGCTAGTATAGTATATAAGTGACACAGGGTATATACAGTATAAGTATCGCCCCCTGCAGTCCTGTCAGATAATCCTCGCTGTCCCCAGATAATGATTACACAGCACAGACTCTTATATAGTATATAAGTGATACAGGGTATATACAGTATAAGTATCGCCCCCTGCAGTCCTGTCAGATAATCCTCGCTGTCCCCCAGATAATGATTACACAGCACAGACTCTTATATAGTATATAAGTGACACAGGGTATATACAGTATAAGTATCGCCCCCTGCAGTCCTGTCAGATAATCCTCGCTGTCCCCCAGATAATGATTACACAGCACAGACTCTTATATAGTATATAAGTGACACAGGGTATATACAGTATAAGTATCGCCCCTGCAGTCCTGTCAGATAATCCTCGCTGTCCCCCAGTTAATGATTACACAGCACAGACTCTTATATAGTATATAAGTGACACAGGGTATATACAGTATAAGTATCGCCCCCTGCAGTCCTGTCAGATAATCCTCGGTGTCCCCCAGATAATGATTACACAGCACAGACTCTTATATAGTATATAAGTGACACAGGGTATATACAGTATAAGTATCGCCCCTGCAGTCCTGTCAGATAATCCTCGCTGTCCCCCAGATAATGATTACACAGCACAGACTCTTATATAGTATATAAGTGACACAGGGTATATACAGTATAAGAATCGCCCCCTGCAGTCCTGTCAGATAATCCTCGCTGTCCCCCAGATAATGATTACACAGCACAGACTCTTATATAGTATATAAGTGACACAGGGTATATACAGTATAAGAATCGCCCCCTGCAGTCCTGTCAGATAATCCTCGCTGTCCCCCAGATAATGATTACAAGCACAAACTCTTATATAGTATATAAGTGACACAGGGTATATACAGTATAAGTATCGCCCCCTGCAGTCCTGTCAGATAATCCTCGCTGTCCCCAGATAATGATTACACAGCACAAACTCTTTGGTAATATCTTCAGTTATTTTGCTTGCAATGAAAAAACACAAGAGAATGAAAATAAAGTCACATCATTGATCATTTTACACAAAACTCCGAAACTGGTGTGGACAGAAGTATTGGCGCCCTCAGCCTAATACTTGGTAGCACAACCTTTAGACACAATAACTGCACACAACCGCTTCCGCTAACCAGCAATGAGTTTCTTACAAGGCTCTGCTGGAATTTTGCTGGATTGCTCATGCTTCCTCACAATTTTGCTTCTCAAGTCCTCAGACAGTTCTTTGGTCTTCTTTCTTTTCTCCATGCTCAATGTGGTCACACAAGGACACAGGACAGAGGTGGAGTCAACTTTAATCCATTTCAACTGGCAGCAAGTGTGATTTAGTTATTGCCACCACCTGTTAGGTGCCTCAGGTAAGTAACAGTTGCTGGTAATTACACTAATTACAGAAGCATCACATGATTTTTCAGACAGTGCCAATACATTTGTCCACCCCCTTTTTTATGTTTGCTGTGGAATTATATCCAATTTGGCTTTTTGACAATTATTTTTGTGGTTTTCCATTGAAGACAAATTAAATGAAGAAAATACCAAAGAATCTGTGACTGTAATCATTATCTGGGAGAACACGAGGATTATCTGACAGAACTGCAGGGGGCCAATACTTTTGGCCAACACTGTATATTTCTCCAAGTGCTGGAGGTCCTCCCCATACTTCTCACCACGCGTGTGTATCACAGACCTCGCACCCTGATATCTGCCCTCGGACACTACCATGGCAGACTCAGTATGGCACTGTATCTAGCTAGTAGCAGGGTCACCTGGGTGTGCGACCCCTAAATTTGCCCCACAGGTCTAGACCAGGTAACTTGCCCGAGGTGGTCCTTATAGTATTCCATTGTAAACCCCGTTATATCATGGATATGATCCCTGAACCCCTAAAATGGCCGTCCACTGGTCTGAATGACTGGAGTCCTCCCTCAATACTATAGGGCATTCAATACCCCCAAAAGTTCTACTGTTACTGTCTGTTGTACCCCCCCCCCCATTCTCTGCTGAACCCCTGCCTGCCTGTATCATTGTGTATTCCGCGCCCTGATACTTTCTATCTGTCCTGTATTTTTGTAAAGTTTCTGCACCGCTTTCAGGATCTCTGCTTGTTGTCGGTGACTGGTGACATTTGCCTGTCCTGGCCCTCACACTACTCACAGCTGAGGGTTTGTTACAGTGGGTGTGGAGATGACCACAGCAGGGCTTATCTATCTTCTGGCCGGTCTTATCTGTGCTGATACACAGTGACAAACTCTCAGCTGTTTGAGCAGGACCAGGCCTGCATGTAAGGGCTCCATAAGATATTCATGCAGTGGGCTCTGCCGTAGTTCCCTTGTTATTGACCCCTGAACCTCTCAATTCTTCAGGCATGTAGCTTATTGGTCGGTGGTCAGGTGACTCTGGAGGGGACATCTTCCCATTGGCAACCAGTCAGTTGACGGCTACCGAAATGTGCGCATGTCCTAATGGTTCTGCCAGTAACATGGCCCATCCCTGCCCCCGCGTGTTTGCATGGTTTAGGACAAAATTGCAGGGTCTGCTACTTTTTTTTTTTTTTTTTGAGTTTTGCTGTAGTTTTTGTTTTGTCTCCTGACCTGGAAGTTTTAGTGTTACTATTGTATGGAGAAGAGAGCGACTATGGAAGTGAGAGCTCACCTGTCATGTGACCTGATATATAGTCCGTACAATGTTATATAACTGATATCCATCTTTATGAATTACTTCATTTTACAATTAATGTTACATCCTGTATTATACTCCAGAGCTGCACTCACTATTCTGCTGGTGCAGTCACTGTGTACATACATTACATTACTTATCCTGTATTATACCCCAGAGCTGCGCTCACTATTCTGCTGGTACAGTCACTGTGTACATACATTACATTACTTATCCTGTATTATACTCCAGAGCTGCGCTCACTATTCTGCTGGTGCAGTCACTGTGTACATACATTACATTACTTATCCTGTATTATACTCCAGAGCTGCGCTCACTATTCTGCTGGTGCAGTCACTGTGTACATACATTACATTACTTATCCTGTATTATACCCCAGAGCTGCGCTCACTATTCTGCTGGTCACTGTGTACATACATTACATTACTTATCCTGTATTATACTCCAGAGCTGCGCTCACTATTCTGCTGGTGCAGTCACTGTGTACATACATTACATTACTTATCCTGTATTATACTCCAGAGCTGCGCTCACTATTCTGCTGGTGCAGTCACTGTGTACATACATTACATGACTTATCCTGTATAATACTCCAGAGCTGCGCTCACTATTCTGCTGGTACAGTCACTGTGTACATACATTACATTACTTATCCTGTATTATACTCCAGAGCTGCGCTCACTATTCTGCTGGTACAGTCACTGTGTACATACATTACATTACTTATCCTGTATTATACTCCAGAGCTGCGCTCACTATTCTGCTGGTGCAGTCACTGTGTACATACATTACATTACTTATCCTGTATTATACCCCAGAGCTGTGCTCACTATTCTGCTGGTGCAGTCACTGTGTACATACATTACATTACTTATCCTGTATTATACTCCGGAGCTGCGCTCACTATTCTGCCGCTGCAGTCACTGTGTACATACATTACATTACTTATCCTGTATTATACTCCAGAGCTGCGCTCACTATTCTGCTGGTGCAGTCACTGTGTACATACATTACATTACTTATCCTGTATTATACCCCAGAGCTGTGCTCACTATTCTGCTGGTGCAGTCACTGTGTACATACATTACATTACTTATCCTGTATTATACCCCAGAGCTGCGCTCACTATTCTGCTGGTGCAGTCACTGTGTACATACATTACTTATCCTGTATTATACTCCAGAGCTGCGCTCACTATTCTGCTGGTGCAGTCACTGTGTACATACATTACTTATCCTGTATTATACTCCAGAGCTGCGCTCACTATTCTGCTGGTCACTGTGTACATACATTACATTACTTATCCTGTATTATACTCCAGAGCTGCACTCACTATTCTGCTGGTACAGTCACTGTGTACATACATTACATTACTTATCCTGTATTATACTCCAGAGCTGCGCTCACTATTCTGCTGGTACAGTCACTGTGTACATACATTACATTACTTATCCTGTATTATACCCCAGAGCTGCGCTCACTATTCTGCTGGTGCAGTCACTGTGTACATACATTACATTACTTATCCTGTATTATACTCCAGAGCTGCGCTCACTATTCTGCTGGTGCAGTCACTGTGTACATACATTACATTACTTATCCTGTATTACACTCCAGAGCTGCGCTCACTATTCTGCTGGTGCAGTCACTGTGTACATACATTACATTACTTATCCTGTATTATACTGCAGAGCTGCGCTCACTATTCTGCTGGTGCAGTCACTGTGTACATACATTACATTACTTATCCTGTATTATACTCCAGAGCTGCGCTCACTATTCTGCTGGTGCAGTCACTGTGTACATACATTACATTACTTATCCTGTATTACACTCCAGAGCTGCGCTCACTATTCTGCTGGTGCAGTCACTGTGTACATACATTACATTACTTATCCTGTATTATACTGCAGAGCTGCGCTCACTATTCTGCTGGTGCAGTCACTGTGTACATACATTACATTACTTATCCTGTATTATACTCCAGAGCTGCGCTCACTATTCTGCTGGTGCAGTCACTGTGTACATACATTACATTACTTATCCTGTATTATACCCCAGAGCTGCGCTCACTATTCTGCTGGTGCAGTCACTGTGTACATACATTACTTATCCTGTATTATACTCCAGAGCTGCGCTCACTATTCTGCTGGTGCAGTCACTGTGTACATACATTACTTATCCTGTATTATACTCCAGAGCTGCGCTCACTATTCTGCTGGTGCAGTCTCTTTCATTGGACAGCCTGATGCTAATATGACCCTGGGGTCACTGTTGCGCTCCTCTCTTGCACTATGGAAGTCGTTGTTGTTATGTCACTCAGAGGTTGCAGGGACATCAGTGCGGTTTTCATTGATGATTTATATAAAGGTTTTTTTACACGTTGAAGTCGCAGGTGTCACCCCCTGAGCTGCGCTCCATTATTATGGCGGTGACTGCGGTTTATTGTGGTTTGCAGCATTGAATAAAAAGCCTACTTTCTGTTTCTCAGGAAGTGACATCACGTCTCTTGGTCACATGGTCACGCTGCTGTCCAGTCCTATTCATTTTAATGGGACATGAGGTCACTTTGAGTTAGAAGAAAGCAGCCGGGTCTTCTAATCCTGAACATCCCCTTAAGGCTCTGTTCACACGGGGTGTGGATGGCGGATGTTGGTCCTGATTCTGACATGGGATCCCTCCTGCGGCGACTTCTGACGGTCACGGCGCTCCGGTCCAGCATAAGCTGAAAAGAGCGGACCTAGTGTGGAGGCCATGACTGAGTCAGCTGTGGAATCCGCCTCAATCGTAGCGCTCACGGGAAAAAGAGCGCGAGCGATCTACATAGACCGCTATTGTGAGGGGGCGGAGTATGATGTAGATTCCGCGCCAAAATCCACCCCCTCTTGCCCTGTGTGAACAGGCTTTAAAGGTATTCAATCATTAAAATTCTGACTAACATGTCGGAGTAGCCTTAAGAAAGGTTAGTTAGTCTTCTCCTTCCTTTCGTTGTCTTCTCTGCGCCGCCATTCAGTAGAAATCCTGGTTTTCTTCTGTATGAAAATGAGTTCCCCAATGCTGAGAGCGAAATCTCCAGCACCGCCTCCATCTTCCCCTGGAACAGCCTCTCCCGCATCGTCTTCTGGCGCATGCTCAGTCGGCTCTGCCGTTGGGCCTCGGGCAGTGCCACATGTTCCTGTGGCTGCTTACACAGTAAGGAGGGGAAAATGGGCCCGAGACCTGATGGCAGAGCCCAGAAGTTTGAAGGCAGTGCTGGAAGACGACGCAGGGAGAGGCCGTTCCAGGTGAAGATGGAGGCGGCGCTGGAGATTTTGCTCGCAGCATTGGGACCGCCCCCAGTGCTGTGAGAGAACTCATTTACATACAGAAGAAAACCGAATTATATATCGAATGGCGGCGCGGAGAAGACGTCTAAGGGAAGGAGAAGAATAACCTTTCTTAAGGCCCTTCCTACGTGTTAGGGACAAAAAAAAAAAATAGCATTTTAATGATTGGATCCCTTTACATATGGCGCCTGCTCAGAAGTGGGGCGAGTGCTGTAACCACCAGTATTACCCAGCGGAGACTCGGGGGGGCATTTAGTAGGTGTCGCCCCCCCCCCTTGTCGTTACGGCTCCCAGATCACAAGAGTTGTCCAGTGTATATGAGACATCTGGGGAGGCAGAGGAGTGACACCGGGATTGTTCCATAGACTTCGGTACGGTTGTGTCTATGGTCCAGGCAATTTGATGGCAGTTTGAAGCCCCCTGTGAGACGGGCAAAAATGAACAAAATCTATCCATCCCCAGGGGTGACCCTGCCCTAACTATAAAAAGAAAAAAAAAAAATTAAATTTAATTTCCCCACAGACTTGTAGTAATCTATTATCAAATCGTTCCTGGACATTCCCAAAAATGGTGGAAATAAAAACTAATTCTGCAAAAAAATAGTTTTGGATTGTTATAAATGTATTAAAACCTGTGACCTCTGCCCCCTGTTATGAAGTAGACCCCTCTAGCCAAAGCCCCGGCCACTGCTGAAGTTTTTGTGAGGACCTCGGCTGTCGGGACGTCAGTCTTCTCGTCATCGCTGGTCCAGGTAAAGGCTGCAGCTGCCTGGCACTGCCACCGCCTGATGGTAAAGTCCTGGCTGTAGTTTCCACATTGTGCCGTCATGGCAGGTCTCGGCCGGATGAGTTTGATGTTTGCAGTGCGGCCCGGGGTCAGAGTCCGCAGGAATCCTTCACGTGAGGTTGTCACCGGCCACAATGAGGTGTCATGTGCTGGGGGGAATCGTGTGCCCGTTAGATGCTTACTGGTCTGAAGGCTCATCTGTACCCCCCACAACAAGCTGGTACATACCAATGGATTTACATCTGGGGGGTAATGAAGGCCCCCAGCCCACAGATCTGCTGTCGGAGCCTATTAGGATGCCTGTCGGGTATATACTGAGAGGTGTAACACAAATGTGCGTCCGTCAGAGAGATAGTCATGGAATTTGGTCATTTTTGGATGTGACTAGAGGAAATCCAAAGTGTTTCTTCCTCTGTACTGGAAATGTTAGATTGCTTGATATTTTATGTAGTTTCCCTGCTAGAACTGAGCAATATCCTAGTGTTAGTAGTCAAGCTGGAGGATCTGTGCTGCCACGCTGCTGCCGGTGCAGAGGATCTGTGCTGCCACGCTGCTGCCGGTGCAGAGGATCTGTGCTGCTGCCGGTGCAGAGGATCTGTGCTGCCACGCTGCTGCCGGTGCAGAGGATCTGTGCTGCCACGCTTCTGCTGGGCTAGAGGATCTGTGCTGCCACGCTGCTGCCGGTGCAGAGGATCTGTGCTGCCACGCTTCTGCTGGGCTAGAGGATCTGTGCTGCCACGCTGCTGCCAGGCTAGAGGATCTGTGCTGCTGCCGGTGCAGAGGATCTGTGCTGCCACGCTGCTGCCGGTGCAGAGGATCTGTGCTGCCACGCTTCTGCTGGGCTAGAGGATCTGTGCTGCCACGCTGCTGCCGGTGCAGAGGATCTGTGCTGCCACGCTTCTGCTGGGCTAGAGGATCTGTGCTGCCACGCTGCTGCCGGTGCAGAGGATCTGTGCTGCCACGCTTCTGCTGGGCTAGAGGATCTGTGCTGCCACGCTGCTGCCGGTGCAGAGGATCTGTGCTGCCACGCTTCTGCTGGGCTAGAGGATCTGTGCTGCCACGCTGCTGCCAGGCTAGAGGATCTGTGCTGCCACGCTGCTGCCGATGCAGAGGATCTGTGCTGCCACGCTGCTGCCGGTGCAGAGGATCTGTGCTGCCACGCTGCTGCCGGTGCAGAGGATCTGTGCTGCCACGCTGCTGCCGGTGCAGAGGATCTGTGCTGCTGGACCAGAGGATCTGTGCTGCCACGCTGCTGCCGGGCTAGAGGATCTGTGCTGCCACGCTGCTGCCGGGCCAGAGAATCTTTGCTGCCATACTGCTGCCGGGCTAGAGGATCTGTGCTGCCACGCTTCTGCCGGTGCAGAGGATCTGTGCTGCCACGCTGCTGCCGGTGCAGAGGATCTGTGCTGCCACGCTTCTGCCGGTGCAGAGGATCTGTGCTGCCACGCTGCTGCCGGTGCAGAGGATCTGTGCTGCCGGGCCAGAGGATCTGTGCTGCCACGCTGCTGCCGATGCAGAGGATCTGTGCTGCCGGACCAGAGGATCTGTGCTGCCACGCTGCTGCCAGGCTAGAGGATCTGTGCTGCCGGACCAGAGGATCTGTGCTGCCACGCTGCTGCCAGGATAGAGAATCTTTGCTGTCACACTGCTGCTAGAATGAAGCACTTCTACCGTCACGCTGCTGCTTGGCTTGAGGGTCTCTGCCACTACATTGCTGCCGGACTTCAGCGTTTCTGCCGCTATGTCACTTCCTGGCCTGAGGAGATTGGTTGCCGGGCCTCTGTGATGGACAAGGGTCTCGGCTGGATACGTACAAAAAGATGCTGGTTACGAGTGGTCATCTATATAATGCGCCTCCTCCTTAGACTGTGGCGGCCGCAGCGAAGACGAAAAACTTAAACTTCTGTTCACTAATTCATTTGTGTTTTGCTTGGAGTTGTCAATCAGTGTAAAACCGAGGTCGTCTCTTTATTAGTATAACGTTATTGTGTTTTGTTTTGTTTTTATCTTATCTTACTATACTTACTTACTAATACTATACTAATATTATACATGTGACACTTTGGATGTTTGTTCCTCAATCACACATAAACCACTGAGCGGATTTGGATGAGATTTGTTCCATAGATACTCTGTAACCTGGAGTAACACATCGGTTACTTTGTATCCCGGTACATGACATGGCTTCACTACTGTTCTGGATTTATGGTCACACTAGCTGGTACCCGCGACTTGGTCTGCGGTGATTGTAGCAGTGGGTATATACAGGCGCGGGTAAGGTTTTCGTACTGTGTATAAGGTCTGGGATATGAAATGTAACTTTGTATCTTGTTGTTTCTGTAATTCAGAGAATCCGTGAGACTTTTGTGTTGCAGTTACTTTGTATTAGAGCTGCTATATATACGGTGTTGGTATAAACGTTACATAGTGACTTTGGGACAGAGGGATTTGAAGTTAACCCTTTCCCGCCGATGGTATTTTTTGATTTTGTTTTTTTTTTTCCGACTCCCCTCCCTCTAAAACCCATAACTTTTTTATTTCTCCGCTCTCAGAGCCATATGAGGTCTTAATTTTTCCTGGGACAAATTTTTCTTCATGATGCCGCCATTATTTATTCTATATAATGTCCTGGGAAGCAGGGAAAAAACTCAGAATGGGGTGGATTTGAAGAAAAAATGCATTTCTGCGACTTTCTTACGGGCTTTGGTTTTACGGCGTTCACTGTGCAGCCAAAATGACATGTCCCCTGTATTCTGTGTTTCGTTACGATTCCGGGGATACAAATTTATATGGTTTTATTTACATTTTGACCCCTTAAAAAAAGGCAAAACTGTGGTAAAAAATTTTTTTTTTTTGAAAAGTCGCCATATTCCGACAGCCGTAACTTTTTTATACGTGCGTGTACGGGGATGTACAGGGCGTCTTTTTTTGCGGGATCGGGTGTACTTTGTAGTTCTACCATTTTCGGGAAATGTTATTGCTTTGATCACTTTTTATTCAAATTTGTATCAGAATCAAAACAGTGAAAAAACGGCGGTTTGGCACTTTTGACCATTTTTCCTGCTACGGCGTTTACCGAACAGGAAAAATATTTGTATAGCTTTGTAGAGCGGGCGATTTCGGACGCGGGGATACCTAACATGTATGTGTTTCACAGTATTTAACTACTTTTATGTGTTCTAGGGAAAGGGGGGTGATTTGAATTTTTAATCCTTTTTATTTGTTTTTATATTTTTTTTAGTTTTTTTTTAAACTTTTTTTTTTTTTGCATTTATTAGACTGCCTAGGGGTATTGACATGGGTGGGTGGTGTCACGGATTGTCAGAGTGGTGGGGGCAAACATGGCTGCTCCGGAGCGTTAAAGAGCGCCTCCTGGAGTATCGTTAAGGTGAGGGGCAAAGTGGTAAAGTATATGTATATGTGATTGTGTGGGGTTAGGGGCGAGGCTGTAGAGGGCAATATGAATTTTGGGGCTTGCTATGGTTCAAACTGTGTGAGATTGCAGAGATGGTGGTGTGAGTTTGGGTTTTGTGGGGGTCCTGGCACAAACGTATGTGCGCTATTGTGACGAAAAGTAGCCTATTGCGCAAACGGGTGTATTAACTATGTTTGTGGAAAATTTCAGCCAAATCGGTGGAGCGGTTTTTCCGTGATTGAGGAACAAACATCCGAACATCCAAAACTCACAAACCCACAAACTTTCACATTTATAATATTAATAGGATACTATATTACACTGCTCCTGCAGCCGCTTATCTCAGGTCTCAGGTCTGTTATCTCTCTATGTAACACTCAGCTAACCCTCAGTCCATTGTGTACAAGCATCTGCATATTATATGATCTGCTCCAGTGCTGACACACTGGAGGGGAAACACCTTTACTCCACATTGGCAGTTTGCTAATATTAAACATAGCGGCAAAAAGAAAATCTAATTGTTGCCAAATTCTAAAACGACGAGAGCTATGAAGGAGCCAGAAGTCACAGAGTTCTCCTCAAGCGGTGCTGACTGGGATCATCGGCGCCAACAACACACTCATTATATGGCGTCCCAGCGATCTGCTGAGATGCCGGAACAATCACAAGCACGGTGTGAGGAACAAGTTCAGCAGCAGGACAGCTTAAGAGCTACTGGAGCAGGCGAACCATCCACAGCAATTTGCTGAATATAGGCGGATCATTGACGCCAACAACACACAGATGAGGTTACGGGCAGAGACTAGTGGTATATATTCTTCTAAAAAAAACAAACAAAAAACAGCCCAAAAACTTTACATAAAACATATATTTATCTCTTCCCTCTTTGATTCTGTGTCTCTCATTCTTATAGATTTTCAATTTTAGTTGAAAAATTTTTTAAATTTTTATTTTTTTTTAAAAAAAGTAGCACTTTTAGAAAAAAAAAACTGTCAAATTAAATAAGAAATTCAGTAAATAGTAAGCTCCTTTCTGTTTCTAGAAGATTCTTTCCAATCCTCTAGTCTTTGTAGTTTCTTCTTATCGGGTGTTGACTTCTCCTCCTTTTATTTGGGCGTTCTCTGTAGCTCGGTGTTGAACTCTGTGTCCAGACAGTCGGTGAGGCAGCTCTTTCTTCTTGGAAATCCCAGCACCGCAGTAACCGTTTCCCGCTCATCCATTGTAAACCTTGGTCTGTATGTGGACGAACACGTAAGACCTTATTCACATGGCCATAATTATAATCCACATGCGCTGCTTTAGTCTCTGGCGGTGGCATAGACGACATTCCAGTGAGTCTCCTCCGAAGGCCTGAAGACCTTACGAAGGTTCACCCGTTTGCCGTGGCTTCAGCCGATGTCTTATACAATAGTGCGAGCATAGCCTTGAGTAGAAGACGGTGGGCTCAACATCCAGCAAATAAATATTTTGGCAAAAGATGGTGTTGCCGACAGTGGTGCGCATTGTATTCCTCATTGGCATCTACAATTGTTCAAACTGGTCCTACAAGTTTGGTGACTCAGAACCAAAACAAACAGTCAATCTTTACGTGAACTTTCCTTTAAGGACAAATCCGAGGCTGAAAGATCTGTCGAGCGAACTAAAGATGTTTTTGAAAATTCAACCATGGCGGACTTTCTTTTCCAGAAGAGCCATTGGTCGGTTTATGATGATTTGTGAAATTTCACCTGATGGTTCTAGTTGACCATTTTTCATCAACCCTATTTGAGTGAGTAAGGGGCTCCTTATGTGTCCAAGCAGATCACTGTGGTCTGTGGGGTGGTCTATGCCAAGAAGAATCTAATATTTGGGTGTCCACAACATCTCACTGACTGGATACCTCCATAAGATAGGGATAAAAGAACCCTCACCCTGGAGGCAATGGGGACATTGTGCTGTAGTTACCCAAAAAGGTGAATTGAACTTGATATCCGTAGTACTTCATTGGTCGAAGAGGATGGGTAAAGTCCTACAGAACCTAAACCGATGCCCTATGAAACCCAGAAAGGACATCGCAACAAAGAAATCGTTGGGTCCAAGTGTCTGAGCCCATAATACAGATACAGGTTGGGCAGTGCCAAGTCCCCCGATGGACTGGACGTTATAGTACCCACAGAGATTTGTATGTAAGAACCCAGAAAGAAGTTTGCTGCGGGATCCAGCAGGTGAAATGATGGCGTCTGTGCAATGTTTTCGGTGTCTTCGGATCTGCCCCCATCGGTGCCCAGCTGGTTTATTGTTATAGCTTTATTTGTTCCACTTCGACTGGTGAGATTGTGATGTCTAGGACTTATTTTTAGGATCTTGTATTGCAGTACGTGAGTCTTATTGTTTTGGATATGGTCCGTGGAGAGTTCATTGAGCAGGTCGGAGTTTAGTTGTCCCCATCCCCAATTGACTTGAGCATGATGTGTGTCCTGTGCAGGAGGGAAGGAGACGAGATTTCCATTGCTTGTTGTGGACATCCTCTGTACTATATATGGTGCGGTTACTCTGTGTCCACCACCTATTGGCGTCAAAGCCTTAAAGTGGGGTGTGAGGTGGACCAGTGCTGCTGCTGGGTCTCCAATCCTTTGAGGGAATCGATGACACCAGGTGATAAGTTCAGCACAAAACAACTGGCACTTGGTAGCCAAACTAGAACTAAAATATAAACCAATGGCGCTTGAATCTAAGTCCAAAACTGGTGGTACCAATTCCAAGACTTTACCCTTGTCATGTTTGGCACCAGATTCGGTGCCAAAATGGCTCTGTATTATATGAAGTATCTTGCACCTGTATGCAGTATCCTGGGTACGTGTTCATCTTCCCCCATCTAGATCAATCCTTGCAACACAAATTTGGTCTACAAACCTCCGTCACCCTGTAAACCCGGTTAGAAGGGGTTTGTTCCCTGGTGTTTACCACGCTCTTTCGCCAGAGGATATTGCCCTTTGCTCTGGTAAACTAACACAACTTCTTGCCATGACTGTTGGGTAAATAGCTCCGTCATGTGAGTCATTCCCCCATCACGAGGATGTGTCAGCAGCAACACGTGTGATGGCATGTTACCCAGAATTCCCTCGCACAGCTCCCGGGATCAGCACTGCTCGCAACGCCTCAGTCATGACTTTATTTTGGCTTGTAACCAATTACCCAAATCTCATCCCTCAACCAGTAACTGATCTGCCGGGACTATGCAAAAACGGGCAATTGGTGTTTACATATGGCGGTGACGTCTGTGCCCTGCCTAGTACTGAAGAGCAGCTTTGGAGATAAAATCTGTTTTGTGCCCACAGCTCAGATGTGGGTCCGCGTGTTTCCATAGTCTGACCATGTACTCATTAGAGATGAGCGAGTACTATTCGAAACGGCCGTTTCGAACAGCACACACCCATAGGAATGAATGGAAGCGGCCGGCACGCAGACTTGTACGTTGGCCTCCATCAAACCCAGAGTGAGACAATTTGACACATTGGTTCTGTACAAGAAGACCTTGGTTTTGTCTCGTATTGACGTTGGGTGCCCATAGCTTGTGCCGTAGGGTCTACTTGCAGATTGTCCACCGGACTGGTCTGTAACCCGTATGGCTGACAGGAGGATCTGGAGTTGTCCTCTGCACAGCTCATCTATCCAAAGGGCACAAACGTTGCGAAGAGACAAAAGCAGGAAATGCTTCCGCTTCCTCTAAGGCGAGCCCAAAGATACCGAACAGCTGCCGGCTAGAAATGGAGGGGAGAATCTGGCAGCGAGTCTTCCCCCTCTACATCACTCCAATGTTCGGGTGGTATCACCTGCTTGGAACATCCTTAACGTTTTCGAGGTACCAGAGTCCCATTTCGTAGGGTCCAAGGTCAAAGGCCACCTCTTGATGTCCTAATGAAAAGATTGGAGCTTCTTCTCCGATGACGTCTTATAGAGGGCTATAAGACCCCAACAAGTTCATGTTCCACTGCTTTATATATCGGGGGGTTGATCTTTTGGGGGTAGAGTTGGAGCAGTTGAACACTTACTTTGTATTGTGACCATTTGGCTCTTTCTCGGGGCTAGAGAAGGGTCAGGCTTATCGGATGCCGACCTCTCCAGTCCTCATGTTCTCGGAGGGAATAAGTTTCCGTCGTCTGGTTGAGGCAAATATCTGGCTGTATCTTGCACCCCATAGAGAACAGGTCACCAAGTGTGTATGGTGGGTCGGGAGTGCTGGTTGTTGTCCGGCAGATACCTTGTATATGGCCTTAGTGGAGAATTACATTGAGAATATGAAATGTCCGTTGACCACCATATGGTTCCTTCCAAGCCTTTACCGTATCTCTTCGGCTTCCAACAATGGCTAACTTCTTGAGGGTGGAGAAGGTTGGATCACATCTCAGGATGACAGCAGGGCGTACGAGTCTTGCGCGAAGATCTCCTGACCGTCTTACAATCCGTGAAGGAAACGGCACCAAGAATCAGTTCTCTAACTTCGAGTTGGTTTTTCTTCATATGACCGTCTTCATCTCAAAGTGCCGCCAAATGGTTTCCTCGAAAACTCGCAGATTCAGGAGTGGGTTTTACTGCGTCCCATTAAGGGTTTGCCACTGGTTCACGTGGAGACATGGCCGTCATATCAAGGTATGCCGCACAAGACGAAGTAGGGGATGACTCGGAAGACGTTGGTTCTCCTGGTGGAGATGTCGGGAAATAAGGCTTGCTGGGAAATATTTACCAATTAATTTTGCGTCAGAAGTGATTTACGTACCTGTAGGTGGCAGTGGTGAGTGCGTGGAGGATAGCTAATTGTCATGGTGGGCGGCATGGTGACGCAGTATTATAGCAGCTGTCCTGCAGTACTCGGGGCCAGGACATCTCCATGGTGGGGATGACTGCTCAGACTGATGAAGTCTACGTGTTATTTTGCAGTCCTCTCCCTCCTCCCCCCTCTCTCTCCCTGTGAATGGTTTGACCTGTTTCGAGCCGAGGGCGAGACGTGAAGTCTGGATTTGTACAGCCTGAACCAGCTGAAACCAGTTGGAGGCGGTTTCCAGCCGACCGTCTTGAGTATTAATGGAAATGTGATGGGGGATGGGGAGGTGACACGGTGCAGAGCTTGGCTCGGGCCCACAGCCTTCTGGCAGATGCAAATACCCGGGGGCCGCTTGGACGCCATCTAAAATAAATTGGGGGCAATGAAATAAATAAAACTTATGGTGCAGAAACTGGGAGGTGAAGGTTGTCCTCCATCTTCCCCCTTCTACACCCATTGTTTTTGGTGGGGTGCGTCATCCAGGGTTTAATCTTGTGCTCCAGTCACATCCAAAGCTCCAAACAGAAGGTTCATGAAGTAAGACTTTGGTGTATGTTGACAATCCTTTAAGACTCTCCGAGGCTCAATGACTTGTCGAGCAGTCGGCCTTGTACTCGGTGACTCACTTGGTGTTTTTGTTTTCTGATGTCATATGTGTTAAGTGGGTGGAGCTAGTGATTCATGTTATGGTGGTTTTGTTTACAATGACATCATAGTCCTGGTGTTAGATGGGCGGAGCTAATGACTCACTGCTTTACCGGTCACTGACCCAAAGTCTTAGGAATATTTATATTTTCGCTCCTTCTTTTTGTCTTACACCCTCTGGGCGCTGAATTGCGGCGAGACACCCCGGCCTGACGTGAGGGGGAGGGGGCGCTGCTCTTTGTAGGTCGCTTGCTGGAGATTACAATCTTAGCCGCCGTTAATGTCAATTAGCTTTGTGGACTAATAAAGTTATGAGATTGTGAGAGTCTGTCTGTGGGGCGCAGCTCTGGAGTATAATACAGGATAAGTAATGTAATGTATGTACACAGTGACTGCACCAGCAGAATAGTGAGCGCAGCTCTGGGGTATAATACAGGATAAGTAATGTAATGTATGTACACAGTGACTGCACCAGCAGAATAGTGAGCGCAGCTCTGGAGTATAATACAGGATAAGTAATGTAATGTATGTACACAGTGACTGTACCAGCAGAATAGTGAGCGCAGCTCTGGAGTATAATACAGGATAAGTAATGTAATGTATGTACACAGTGACTGCACCAGCAGAATAGTGAGCGCAGCTCTGGAGTATAATACAGGATAAGTAATGTAATGTATGTACACAGTGACTGTACCAGCAGAATAGTGAGCGCAGCTCTGGAGTATAATACAGGATAAGTAATGTAATGTATGTACACAGTGACTGTACCAGCAGAATAGTGAGCGCAGCTCTGGAGTATAATACAGGATAAGTAATGTAATGTATGTACACAGTGACTGCACCAGCAGAATAGTGAGCGCAGCTCTGGAGTATAATACAGGATAAGTAATGTAATGTATGTACACAGTGACTGCACCAGCAGAATAGTGAGCGCAGCTCTGGAGTATAATACAGGATAAGTAATGTAATGTATGTACACAGTGACTGCACCAGCAGAATAGTGAGTGCAGCTCTGGAGTATAATACAGGATAAGTAATGTAATGTATGTACACAGTGACTACACCAGCAGAATAGTGAGCGCAGCTCTGGAGTATAATACAGGATAAGTAATGTAATGTATGTACACAGTGACTGCACCAGCTGAATAGTGAGAGCAGCTCTGGAGTATAATACAGGAGAAGTAATGTAATGTATGTACACAGTGACTGTACCAGCAGAATAGTGAGCGCAGCTCTGGGGTATAATACAGGAGAAGTAATGTAATGTATGTACACAGTGACTTTACCAGCAGAATAGTGAGCGCAGCTCTGGAGTATAATACAGGATAAGTAATGTAATGTATGTACACAGTGACTACACCAGCAGAATAGTGAGCGCAGCTCTGGAGTATAATACAGGATAAGTAATGTAATGTATGTACACAGTGACTGCACCAGCAGAATAGTGAGCGCAGCTCTGGGGTATAATACAGGATAAGTAATGTATGTACACAGTGACTGCACCAGCAGAATAGTGAGCGCAGCTCTGGAGTATAATACAGGATAAGTAATGTAATGTATGTACACAGTGACTGTACCAGCAGAATAGTGAGCGCAGCTCTGGAGTATAATACAGGATAAGTAATGTAATGTATGTACACAGTGACTGTACCAGCAGAATAGTGAGCGCAGCTCTGGAGTATAATACAGGATAAGTACTGTAATGTATGTACACAGTGACTGTACCAGCAGAATAGTGAGCGCAGCTCTGGAGTATAATACAGGATAAGTAATGTAATGTATGTACACAGTGACTGTACCAGCAGAATAGTGAGCGCAGCTCTGGAGTATGATACAGGATAAGTAATGTAATGTATGTACACAGTGACTGTACCAGCAGAATAGTGAGCGCAGCTCTGGAGTATAATACAGGATAAGTAATGTAATGTATGTGCACAGTGACTGCACCAGCAGAATAGTGAGCGCAGCTCTAGAGTATAATACAGGATAAGTAATGTAATGTATGTACACAGTGACTGCACCAGCAGAATAGTGAGCGCAGCTCTGGAGTATAATACAGGATAAGTAATGTAATGTATGTACACAGTGACTGCACCAGCTGAATAGTGAGAGCAGCTCTGGAGTATAATACAGGAGAAGTAATGTAATGTATGTACACAGTGACTGCACCAGCAGTATAGTGAGTGCAGCTCTGGGGTATAATACAGGATAAGTAATGTAATGTATGTACACAGTGACTGTACCAGCAGAATAGTGAGCGCAGCTCTGGAGTATAATACAGGATAAGTAATGTAATGTATGTACACAGTGACTTTACCAGCAGAATAGTGAGCGCAGCTCTGGAGTATAATACAGGATAAGTAATGTAATGTATGTACACAGTGACTGCACCAGCAGAATAGTGAGCGCAGCTCTGGAGTACATATAGAGGTATTATACTAATAGATACCGGTTTGGTGCTGTTGGTTTCTGATGCTCCTTCAGGCTATGTGACAGGCTCCTTAGTATAGATGTTGGTGACTTGGCGCGCTCCTTGGTTTCTGGCTCGCTTCTCCTCCATTGTTTTATATAACTGTCATTTATCAGATTCTAATAACTATGTCAAGATATTTGCCGCAGGCTCCAAGTCACATGGAGGACTATGAGGACACCTAATAGGAGGATTATTTATTGTTCTCTGATCGGAGTAGTTCTGGTAGAAGCCATATTGGAGACTACCCAACTTTCTCAGGAGCAGAAAGAAAATAAGAAACTGTGATTGAAACTGATGATTGTTTTGTCTCTTCCAGTTGGAATCATCCGGTGCCCCATGTGCAGCCAGGAATGTGCGGAGAGGGACATCATAGAGAATTACTTTGTACGGGACACCACAGAGGTCCCCAGCAGCACCGTGGAGAAGCCGAGTCAGGTGAGACATTGTGCCGACACTGCAGCTGTGGAAAGTCCCGTGTCCTCAGCTGCTAAATGTGAATGTTCTGTAATAGTCTCTGGAAGTTACAGGAAGGTTTAGGAATAACCTACAAGGTGTCACCCAGAGACCAGATCTACTCACATGTAATATTAAAGGGATTCTGTCACTTAGAAAAGTCATTGTCTGAATAGCCTTTAAGAAAGCAAAACAGGTGCGGTTACTATTCCACAACACTATTCTCCAGTGCTGCCGAAGACCCCCAGATTTTAGTAATAAAAGGTAAATAGTGTATGTAAATGAGACTCCCCGAGCACCCCGGGCCTTCCCCAGGGCCTCTGAGCACGCCTCTCTGTAGTTTGTGCTGCGCATGCGCAGTACGGTCACTCAGTATGCTCAGTTCCCTTGAGAACGACAAGAGCATGTTGCGCATGCGCAGTACGGCCGTGAAGTTCTCTACAACAAAATGGCGCTTGTGCATGCACAGCAACACAATGGAGCGTTACTGCGCATGCACGGGATTTCAACCGTCCGGAGCAAGAATGTTGAAGATAAGGGCAGTACAGGACGTCTGGAGGAGGAGGGTGAAACGGAGCACAAGCTATGGAGGGGCAGGGGGTGCTCTGAGGCCCTGGGGAACACCCAAGGTGCTCGGTCAGCCTCACTTGCATATACTAGTTACCCATTTTTAAATAAAGACTTGGGAGTCTTTGGCAGAACTGTAGGCAGCACTGGAATAGCCTTCTTAAAGGCTGTTCAGACATATATTTACCTCAAAATTACTTTTCTATATTCCCGTTGAAGCTGCTACCCAGACCCCCTGGAGGCTCCGCTTCCTTATAAAGGCTCCTCCCTCGTCCCTCCTCTTCCTCATTGAGGCTCCTCCTGTTTCCCCTCCTTTTCATAGAGGCCCCTCCCCTTCCTTATAGAGGCTCCTCCCCTGCCCATCCTCTTCCTTAGAGGCTCCTCCTCTTAGAGAAGCTCATCCCCCTATCTTACATAGGCTTCTCCTCTCCTTATAGAGGCCCTGCCCCTCCTCTTCCCTATAGAGGCTCCTCCCCTGCCCCTCCTCTTCCCTATAGAGGCTCCTCCCCTGCCCCTCCTCTTCCTTATAGAGGCTCCTCCCCTGCCCCTCCGCTTCCTTATAAAGGCTCCTCTTCCTTAGAGAAGCTCATCCCACTACCTTACATAGGCTTCTCCCCTCCTTATAGAGGCCCCGCCCCTCCCCATCATCTCCATGCTGACGTCCACATCCAGATTTGCGGTGTAATATCTGTAATGTCCCTGTTTGCACAGCTTGCTCCTGGGTCTTTCAGTCTGGACAGTGTCTTCTCCACATCAGGAAGTAACTGCCCCCCTGAGTTATGGGAGCTCAGTACTTGTCCTCCTGCTTGCTGATGGTTTCCACTGGAGAAGCTAGCTGCGGCTGTAGATCCCATGTAACCCATTACATAACTTACCCTCCAGTCACATCCAGAGCTGCAGCCCGCTCGCTTTGTTAGGATCTGTCCTGGGAGTTTACTCATACTTAGTAGGATTTTTATTATTATTTTTGTGTTTGTAGCAAGTGTGCACGAGTTGCGAGGACAATGCGGAGGCGCGCGGCTTCTGTGTGGAGTGCGTGGAGTGGCTGTGTAAGAACTGCGTGCAGGCGCACCAGAGGGTCAAGTTCACCAAGGACCACACAGTGCGGCAGAAGGAGGAGGTGCCGCCTGGTAAGACACTTGGGACTTGGTTTTTTGGAGGGTTACGTCTGCTCTGTAAGGTTTATACATTGGGGGTTTTCTTGGTCTCTTTGAAGCTGTCGGAGCGAATAGCCTGCGTCCCGTCTTCTGTCCGTTCCACAAGAAGGAGCAGCTGAAACTGTACTGTGAAACCTGCGACAAACTGACCTGCAGAGACTGTCAGCTCCAGGAGCACAAGGAGCACAGGTAGGGGTTGTATACTATAATGCCGCCCTATAAGACCCCGCCGGGGAGTCACCGCCGCGTCTTCTGAGATCTCTCTCTGCCTTAGGTACCAGTTTATCGAGGAGGCTTTTCAGAGCCAGAAGGTGATTATAGACACCCTGATAGCAAAGCTCATGGAGAAGAACAAGTACATTAAATACACTGGAGACCAAATCCAAAGCAGGTGCGTTACGGGGATCATGTGACCTGTCACCAGGGGAACGTGCGATAGGTTACACCAGGTTATATATAGGTGACTTACTAAACAGGACGGGGAGTTTTGCAAAACGGTCGTCGTCTGGGGAAGATTCTGTGGGGGGATCAGGACGTTCCGGTGCAGCTCGTGTTCTTCTTACAGTCACACTTCCCATTGCTGCATTGCAGTGCCCTATAGTGAATGTGTCCGTCCGCTGCAGCCACCACCGCTCTCAGTTTGTACACAGCGCGCCTCTCCGCTTTTAATTGGATGATATTTCACCTCTGACAGTTCATTTTCCTGCAGCGTCTCAAGTCTCATCCCAGTGTTCTGTCTTCTCAGGATCCAAGAAGTTAACCAGAACCAAAAGAACGTGGAGCAAGATATCAAAGTTGCCATCTTTACACTAATGGTGGAGATCAATAAGAAAGGCAAAGCCCTGCTACACCAGCTGGAGGTAAAGAGCCAACCACAGTGTCACTATGTATACTCCAGAGCTGCACTCACTATTCTGCTGGTGCAGTCACTGTGTACATACATTACATTACTTATCCTGTATTATACTCCAGAGCTGCGCTCACTATTCTGCTGGTACAGTCACTGTGTACATACATTACATTACTTATCCTGTATTATACTCCAGAGCTGCGCTCACTATTCTGCTGGTACAGTCACTGTGTACATACATTACATTACTTATCCTGTATTATACTCCAGAGCTGCGCTCACTATTCTGCTGGTACAGTCACTGTGTACATACATTACATTACTTATCCTGTATTATACTCCAGAGCTGCGCTCACTATTCTGCTGGTACAGTCACTGTGTACATACATTACATTACTTATCCTGTATTATACTCCAGAGCTGCGCTCTCTATTCTGCTGGTACAGTCACTGTGTACATACATTACATTACTTATCCTGTATTATACTCCAGAGCTGCGCTCTCTATTCTGCTGGTGCAGTCACTGTGTACATACATTACATTACTTATCCTGTATTATACTCCAGAGCTGCGCTCACTATTCTGCTGGTGCAGTCACTGTCTACATACATTACATTACTTATCCTGTATTATACTCCAGAGCTGCGCTCACTATTCTGCTGGTACAGTCACTGTGTACATACATTACTTATCCTGTATTATACTCCAGAGCTGCGCTCAATATTCTGCTGGTGCAGTCACTGTGTACATACATTACATTACTTATCCTGTATTATACTCCAGAGCTGCGCTCACTATTCTGCTGGTGCAGTCACTGTGTACATACATTACATTACTTATCCTGTATTATACTCCAGAGCTGCGCTCACTATTCTGCTGGTCACTGTGTACATACATTACATTACTTATCCTGTATTATACTCCAGAGCTGCGCTCACTATTCTGCTGGTGCAGTCACTGTGTACATACATTACATTACTTATCCTGTATTATACTCCAGAGCTGCGCTCACTATTCTGCTGGTGCAGTCACTGTGTACATACACTCACCGGCCACTTTATTAGGTCCACCATGCTAGTAACGGGTTGGACCCCCTTTTGCCTTCAGAACTGCCTCAATTCTTCGTGGCATAGATACAACAAGGTGCTGGAAGCATTCCTCAGAGATTTTGGTCCATATTGACATGATGGCGGCATCACACAGTTGCAGTCGCAGATTTGTCGGCTGCACATCCATGATGCGAATCTCCCGTTCCACCACATCCCAAAGATGCTCCTCTATTGGATTGAGATCTGGTGACTGTGGAGGCCATTGGAGTACAGTGAACTCATTGTCATGTTCAAGAAACCAGTCTGAGATGATTCCAGCTTTGACATGGCATTGCATTATCCTGCTGAAAGTAGCCATCAGATGTTGGGTACATTGTGGTCATAAAGGGATGGACATGGTCAGCAACAATACTCAGGTAGGCTTTGGCGTTGCAACGATGCTCAATTGGTACCAAGGGGCCCAAAGAGTGCCAGGAAAATATTCCCCACACCATGACACCACCACCACCAGCCTGAACCGTTACCGATACAAGGCAGGATGGATCCATGCTTTCATGTTGTTGACGCCAAATTCTGACCCTACCATCCGAATGTCGCAGCAGAAATCGAGACTCATCAGACCAGGCAACGTTTTTCCAATCTTCAATTGTCCAATTTCGATGAGCTTGTGCAAATTGTAGCCTCAGTTTCCTGTTCTTAGCTGAAAGGAGTGGCACCCGGTGTGGTCTTCTGCTGCTGTAGCCCATCTGTAGCCTCAAAGTTGGACGTACTGTGCGGCGTTCAGAGATGCTCTTCTGGCTACCTTGGGTGTAACGGGTGGCTATTTGAGTCACTGTTACCTTTCTATCAGCTCGAACCAGTCTGGCCATTCTCCTCTGACCTCTGGCATCAACAACGCATTTCCGCCCCCCACAGAACTGCCGCTCACTGGATGTTTTTTCTTTTTCGGACCATTCTCTGTAAACCCTAGAGATGGTTGTGCGTGAAAATCCCAGTAGATCAGCAGTTTCTGAAATACTCAGACCAGCCCTTCTGGCACCAACAACCATGCCACGTTCAAAGGCACTCAAATCACCTTTCTTCCCCCCCATACTGATGCTCGGTTTGAACTGCAGGAGATTGTCTTGACCATGTCTACATGCCTAAATGCACTGAGTTGCCGCCATGTGATTGGCTGATTAGAAATTAAGTGTTAACGAGCAGTTGGACAGGTGTACCTAATAAAGTGGCCGGTGAGTGTACATTACATTACTTATCCTGTATTATACTCCAGAGCTGCGCTCACTATTCTGCTGGTACAGTCACTGTGTACATACATTACATTACTTATCCTGTATTATACTCCAGAGCTGCGCTCACTATTCTGCTGGTGCACTTGCTGTGTACATACATTACATTACTTATCCTGTATTATACTCCAGAGCTGCGCTCACTATTCTGCTGGTGCAGTCACTGTGTACATACATTACATTACTTATCCTGTATTATACTCCAGAGCTGCGCTCACTATTCTGCTGGTGCACTTGCTGTGTACATACATTACATTACTTATCCTGTATTATACTCCAGAGCTGCGCTCACTATTCTGCTGGTGCAGTCACTGTGTACATACATTACATTACTTATCCTGTATTATACTCCAGAGCTGCGCTCACTATTCTGCTGGTGCAGTCACTGTGTACGTACATTACATTACTTATCCTGTATTATACTCCAGAGCTGCGCTCACTATTCTGCTGGTGCACTTGCTGTGTACATACATTACATTACTTATCCTGTATTATACTCCAGAGCTGCGCTCACTATTCTGCTGGTGCAGTCACTGTGTACATACATTACATTACTTATCCTGTATTATACTCCACAGCTGCGCTCACTATTCTGCTGGTCACTGTGTACATACATTACATTACTTATCCTGTATTATACTCCAGAGCTGCGCTCACTATTCTGCTGGTACAGTCACTGTGTACATACATTACATTACTTATCCTGTATTATACTCTAGAGCTGCGCTCACTATTCTGCTGGTGCAGTCACTGTGTACATACATTACTTATCCTGTATTATACCCCAGAGCTGCGCTCACTATTCTGCTGGTACAGTCACTGTGTACATACATACATTACTTATCCTGTATTATACTCCAGAGCTGCGCACACTATTCTGCTGGTACAGTCACTGTGTACATACATTACATTACTTATCCTGTATTATACTCCAGAGCTGCGCACACTATTCTGCTGGTGCAGTCACTGTGTACATACATTACATTACTTATCCTGTATTATACTCCACAGCTGCGCTCACTATTCTGCTGGTACAGTCACTGTGTACATACATTACATTACTTATCCTGTATTATACTCCACAGCTGCGCTCACTATTCTGCTGGTCACTGTGTACATACATTACATTACTTATCCTGTATTATACTCCACAGCTGCGCTCACTATTCTGCTGGTCACTGTGTACATACATTACATTACTTATCCTGTATTATACTCCACAGCTGCGCTCACTATTCTGCTGGTCACTGTGTACATACATTACATTACTTATCCTGTATTATACTCCAGAGCTGCGCTCACTATTCTGCTGGTGCAGTCACTGTGTACATACATTACATTACTTATCCTGTATTATACTCCAGAGCTGCGCTCACTATTCTGCTGGTACAGTCACTGTGTACATACATTACTTATCCTGTATTATACTCCAGAGCTGCGCTCACTATTCTGCTGGTCACTGTGTACATGCATTACATTACTTATCCTGTATTATACCCCAGAGCTGTGCTCACTATTCTGCTGGTGCAGTCACTGTGTACATACATTACATTACGTATCCTGTATTATACTCCAGAGCTGCGCTCACTATTCTGCTGGTGCAGTCACTGTGTACATACATTACATTACTTATCCTGTATTATACTCCAGAGCTGCGCTCACTATTCTGCTGGTGCAGTCACTGTGTACATACATTACTTATCCTGTATTATACCCCAGAGCTGCGCTCACTATTCTGCTGGTGCAGTCACTGTGTACATACATTACATTACTTATCCTGTATTATACTCCAGAGCTGCGCTCACTATTCTGCTGCTGCAGTCACTGTGTACATACATTACATTACTTATCCTGTATTATACTCCGGAGCTGTGCTCACTATTCTGCTGGTACAGTCACTGTGTACATACATTACATTACTTATCCTGTATTATACTCCAGAGCTGCGCTCACTATTCTGCGGTCACTGTGTACATACATTACTTATCCTGTATTATACTCCAGAGCTGCGCTCACTATTCTGCTGGTACAGTCACTGTGTACATACATTACATTACTTATCCTGTATTATACCCCACAGCTGCACTCACTATTCTGCTGGTACAGTCACTGTGTACATACATTACATTACTTATCCTGTATTATACTCCAGAGCTGCGCTCACTATTCTGCTGGTGCAGTCACTGTGTACATACATTACATTACTTATCCTGTATTATACCCCAGAGCTGCGCTCACTATTCTGCTGGTGCAGTCACTGTGTACATACATTACATTACTTATCCTGTATTATACTCCAGAGCTGCGCTCACTATTCTGCTGGTGCAGTCAGTGTGTACATACATTACATTACTTATCCTGTATTATACTCCAGAGCTGCGCTCACTATTCTGCTGGTACAGTCACTGTGTACATACATTACATTACTTATCCTGTATTATACCCCACAGCTGCACTCACTATTCTGCTGGTACAGTCACTGTGTACATACATTACATTACTTATCCTGTATTATACTCCAGAGCTGCGCTCACTATTCTGCTGGTGCAGTCACTGTGTACATACATTACATTACTTATCCTGTATTATACCCCAGAGCTGCGCTCACTATTCTGCTGGTGCAGTCACTGTGTACATACATTACATTACTTATCCTGTATTATACTCCAGAGCTGCGCTCACTATTCTGCTGGTGCAGTCAGTGTGTACATACATTACATTACTTATCCTGTATTATACCCCAGAGCTGCGCTCACTATTCTGCTGGTGCAGTCACTGTGTACATACATTTCATTACTTATCCTGTATTATACTCCAGAGCTGCGCTCACTATTCTGCTGGTGCAGTCAGTGTGTACATACATTACATTACTTATCCTGTATTATACTCCAGAGCTGCGCTCACTATTCTGCTGGTACAGTCACTGTGTACATACATTACATTACTTATCCTGTATTATACTCCACAGCTGCGCTCACTATTCTGCTGGTCACTGTGTACATACATTACATTACTTATCCTGTATTATACTCCAGAGCTGCGCTCACTATTCTGCTGGTACAGTCACTGTGTACATACATCACATTACTTATCCTGTATTATACTCCAGAGCTGCGCTCACTATTCTGCTGGTACAGTCACTGTGTACATACATTACATTACTTATCCTGTATTATACTCCACAGCTGCGCTCACTATTCTGCTGGTACAGTCACTGTGTACATACATTACATTACTTATCCTGTATTATACCCCAGAGCTGCACTCACTATTCTGCTGGTGCAGTCACTGTGTACATACATTACATTACTTATCCTGTATTATACTCCAGAGCTGCGCTCACTATTCTGCTGGTGCAGTCACTGTGTACGTACATTACATTACTTATCCTGTATTATACTCCAGAGCTGCGCTCACTATTCTGCTGGTGCACTTGCTGTGTACATACATTACATTACTTATCCTGTATTATACTCCAGAGCTGCGCTCACTATTCTGCTGGTGCAGTCACTGTGTACATACATTACATTACTTATCCTGTATTATACTCCACAGCTGCGCTCACTATTCTGCTGGTCACTGTGTACATACATTACATTACTTATCCTGTATTATACTCCAGAGCTGCGCTCACTATTCTGCTGGTACAGTCACTGTGTACATACATTACATTACTTATCCTGTATTATACTCTAGAGCTGCGCTCACTATTCTGCTGGTGCAGTCACTGTGTACATACATTACTTATCCTGTATTATACCCCAGAGCTGCGCTCACTATTCTGCTGGTACAGTCACTGTGTACATACATACATTACTTATCCTGTATTATACTCCAGAGCTGCGCACACTATTCTGCTGGTACAGTCACTGTGTACATACATTACATTACTTATCCTGTATTATACTCCAGAGCTGCGCACACTATTCTGCTGGTGCAGTCACTGTGTACATACATTACATTACTTATCCTGTATTATACTCCACAGCTGCGCTCACTATTCTGCTGGTACAGTCACTGTGTACATACATTACATTACTTATCCTGTATTATACTCCACAGCTGCGCTCACTATTCTGCTGGTCACTGTGTACATACATTACATTACTTATCCTGTATTATACTCCACAGCTGCGCTCACTATTCTGCTGGTCACTGTGTACATACATTACATTACTTATCCTGTATTATACTCCACAGCTGCGCTCACTATTCTGCTGGTCACTGTGTACATACATTACATTACTTATCCTGTATTATACTCCAGAGCTGCGCTCACTATTCTGCTGGTGCAGTCACTGTGTACATACATTACATTACTTATCCTGTATTATACTCCAGAGCTGCGCTCACTATTCTGCTGGTACAGTCACTGTGTACATACATTACTTATCCTGTATTATACTCCAGAGCTGCGCTCACTATTCTGCTGGTCACTGTGTACATGCATTACATTACTTATCCTGTATTATACCCCAGAGCTGTGCTCACTATTCTGCTGGTGCAGTCACTGTGTACATACATTACATTACGTATCCTGTATTATACTCCAGAGCTGCGCTCACTATTCTGCTGGTGCAGTCACTGTGTACATACATTACATTACTTATCCTGTATTATACTCCAGAGCTGCGCTCACTATTCTGCTGGTGCAGTCACTGTGTACATACATTACTTATCCTGTATTATACCCCAGAGCTGCGCTCACTATTCTGCTGGTGCAGTCACTGTGTACATACATTACATTACTTATCCTGTATTATACTCCAGAGCTGCGCTCACTATTCTGCTGCTGCAGTCACTGTGTACATACATTACATTACTTATCCTGTATTATACTCCGGAGCTGTGCTCACTATTCTGCTGGTACAGTCACTGTGTACATACATTACATTACTTATCCTGTATTATACTCCAGAGCTGCGCTCACTATTCTGCGGTCACTGTGTACATACATTACTTATCCTGTATTATACTCCAGAGCTGCGCTCACTATTCTGCTGGTACAGTCACTGTGTACATACATTACATTACTTATCCTGTATTATACCCCACAGCTGCACTCACTATTCTGCTGGTACAGTCACTGTGTACATACATTACATTACTTATCCTGTATTATACTCCAGAGCTGCGCTCACTATTCTGCTGGTGCAGTCACTGTGTACATACATTACATTACTTATCCTGTATTATACCCCAGAGCTGCGCTCACTATTCTGCTGGTGCAGTCACTGTGTACATACATTACATTACTTATCCTGTATTATACTCCAGAGCTGCGCTCACTATTCTGCTGGTGCAGTCAGTGTGTACATACATTACATTACTTATCCTGTATTATACTCCAGAGCTGCGCTCACTATTCTGCTGGTACAGTCACTGTGTACATACATTACATTACTTATCCTGTATTATACTCCACAGCTGCGCTCACTATTCTGCTGGTCACTGTGTACATACATTACATTACTTATCCTGTATTATACTCCAGAGCTGCGCTCACTATTCTGCTGGTACAGTCACTGTGTACATACATCACATTACTTATCCTGTATTATACTCCAGAGCTGCGCTCACTATTCTGCTGGTACAGTCACTGTGTACATACATTACATTACTTATCCTGTATTATACTCCACAGCTGCGCTCACTATTCTGCTGGTACAGTCACTGTGTACATACATTACATTACTTATCCTGTATTATACCCCAGAGCTGCACTCACTATTCTGCTGGTGCAGTCACTGTGTACATACATTACATTACTTATCCTGTATTATACTCCACAGCTGCGCTCACTATTCTGCTGGTACAGTCACTGTGTACATACATTACATTACTTATCCTGTATTATACTCCAGAGCTGCGCTCACTATTCTGCTGGTACAGTCACTGTGTACATACATTACATTACTTATCCTGTATTATACTGCAGAGCTGCGCTCACTATTCTGCTGGTGCAGTCACTGTGTACATACATTACGTATCCTGTATTATACTCCAGAGCTGCGCTCACTATTCTGCTGGTGCAGTCACTGTGTACATACATTACATTACTTATCCTGTATTATACCCCAGAGCTGTGCTCACTATTCTGCTGGTGCAGTCACTGTGTACATACATTACATTACTTATCCTGTATTATACTCCAGAGCTGCGCTCACTATTCTGCTGGTGTAGTCACTGTGTACATACATTACATTACGTATCCTGTATTATACTCCAGAGCTGCGCTCACTATTCTGCTGGTGCAGTCACTGTGTACATACATTACATTACTTATCCTCTATTATACCCCAGAGCTGTGCTCACTATTCTGCTGGTGCAGTCACTGTGTACATACATTACATTACTTATCCTGTATTATACTCCAGAGCTGCGCTCACTATTCTGCTGGTGTAGTCACTGTGTACATACATTACATTACGTATCCTGTATTATACTCCAGAGCTGCGCTCACTATTCTGCTGGTGCAGTCACTGTGTACATACATTACATTACTTATCCTGTATTATACTCCAGAGCTGCGCTCACTATTCTGCTGGTACAGTCACTGTGTACATACATTACATTACTTATCCTGTATTATACCCCAGAGCTGCGCTCACTATTCTGCTGGTGCAGTCACTGTGTACATACATTACATTACTTATCCTGTATTATACTCCAGAGCTGCGCTCACTATTCTGCTGGTACAGTCACTGTGTACATACATTACTGATCCTGTATTATACTCCAGAGCTGCGCTCACTATTCTGCTGGTGTAGTCACTGTGTACATACATTACATTACTTATCCTGTATTATACCCCAGAGCTGCGCTCACTATTCTGCTGGTGCAGTCACTGTGTACATACATTACATTACTTATCCTGTATTATACTCCAGAGCTGCGCTCACTATTCTGCTGGTACAGTCACTGTGTACATACATTACATTACTTATCCTGTATTATACACCAGAGCTGCGCTCACTATTCTGCTGGTACAGTCACTGTGTACATACATTACATTACTTATCCTGTATTATACTCCAGAGCTGCACTCACTATTCTGCTGGTACAGTCACTGTGTACATACATTACATTACTTATCCTGTATTATACTCCAGAGCTGCGCTCACTATTCTGCTGGTGCAGTCACTGTGTACATACATACATTACTTATCCTGTATTATACTCCAGAGCTGCGCTCACTATTCTGCTGGTGCAGTCACTGTGTACATACATACATTACTTATCCTGTATTATACTCCAGAGCTGCGCTCACTATTCTGCTGGTGTAGTCACTGTGTACATACATTACATTACTTATCCTGTATTATACCCCAGAGCTGCGCTCACTATTCTGCTGGTGCAGTCACTGTGTACATACATTACATTACTTATCCTGTATTATACTCCAGAGCTGCACTCACTATTCTGCTGGTACAGTCACTGTGTACATACATTACATTACTTATCCTGTATTATACTCCAGAGCTGCGCTCACTATTCTGCTGGTGCAGTCACTGTGTACATACATACATTACTTATCCTGTATTATACTCCAGAGCTGCGCTCACTATTCTGCTGGTGCAGTCACTGTGTACATACATTACATTACTTATCCTGTATTATACTCCAGAGCTGCGCTCACTATTCTGCTGGTGCAGTCACTGTGTACATACATTACTTATCCTGTATTATACTCCAGAGCTGCGCTCACTATTCTGCTGGTGCAGTCACTGTGTACATACATTACATTACTTATCCTGTATTATACTCCAGAGCTGCGCTCACTATTCTGCTGGTGCAGTCACTGTGTACATACATTACATTACTTATCCTGTATTATACCCCAGAGCTGCGCTCACTATTCTGCTGGTGCAGTCACTGTGTACATACATTACATTACTTATCCTGTATTATACTCCAGAGCTGCGCTCACTATTCTGCTGGTACAGTCACTGTGTACATACATTACATTACTTATCCTGTATTATACACCAGAGCTGCGCTCACTATTCTGCTGGTACAGTCACTGTGTACATACATTACATTACTTATCCTGTATTATACTCCAGAGCTGCACTCACTATTCTGCTGGTACAGTCACTGTGTACATACATTACATTACTTATCCTGTATTATACTCCAGAGCTGCGCTCACTATTCTGCTGGTACAGTCACTGTGTACATACATTACATTACTTATCCTGTATTATACACCAGAGCTGCGCTCACTATTCTGCTGGTACAGTCACTGTGTACATACATTACATTACTTATCCTGTATTATACTCCAGAGCTGCGCTCACTATTCTGCTGGTACAGTCACTGTGTACATACATTACATTACTTATCCTGTATTATACTCCAGAGCTGCACTCACTATTCTGCTGGTGCAGTCACTGTGTACATACATACATTACTTATCCTGTATTATACTCCAGAGCTGCGCTCACTATTCTGCTGGTGTAGTCACTGTGTACATACATTACATTACTTATCCTGTATTATACCCCAGAGCTGCGCTCACTATTCTGCTGGTGCAGTCACTGTGTACATACATTACATTACTTATCCTGTATTATACTCCAGAGCTGCGCTCACTATTCTGCTGGTGCAGTCACTGTGTACATACATACATTACTTATCCTGTATTATACTCCAGAGCTGCGCTCACTATTCTGCTGGTGTAGTCACTGTGTACATACATTACATTACTTATCCTGTATTATACCCCAGAGCTGTGCTCACTATTCTGCTGGTGCAGTCACTGTGTACATACATTACATTACTTATCCTGTATTATACTCCAGAGCTGCGCTCACTATTCTGCTGGTACAGTCACTGTGTACATACATTACATTACTTATCCTGTATTATACTCCAGAGCTGCGCTCACTATTCTGCTGGTGCAGTCACTGTGTACATACATTACATTACTTATCCTGTATTATACTCCAGAGCTGCGCTCACTATTCTGCTGTGCACATTACTATCTTGGTAGTTTGTTACAGTGTGTCGGTTGTTGCGCTCTCAGGTTATTAGTCGGCCATCTTGCAGTCTCTCCCTCTCTCTGGAAGTGACATCTGAGGGTTTTCCTTCTTTCTCAGGCTCTGGCCAAGGAGCGGAGGATGAAGCTCCTGAAGCAGCAGAGTGAGGTGGACGGCTTCTCCAAGCAGCTGGAGCACGTGGTGTATTTCTCCAAGTGGGCGGTGTCTAGCGGCAGCAGTACTGCGCTCCTGTACAGTAAGCGCCTGGTGAGTGGCGGACAGCAGTGCTCGGCTACAGCAGCGGAGTCACACACAAGCCCGTGCTCCGAATCCGGCCCCTCCTTAAGCAGCGCCCCCTGTTGTGTCCTCCGCTGTCAGGTCTCAGCAGTCTATAGATGGGGGGTGTTGGGAAACTTCCGGGCCAAAGACCGAACTAACAACTGTAAGAGTGTCAGTGGTCATTCTTGTGACTGAGGCCTCATAGGACCCCCCTCCCCCCTCCATTACAGTGTCTGGGTGTAGGGAGTGTAGTCCTATCTCTTCCTGCAAAGCACTGGGCTGTGCACCTCTACTAATGTCCCCCCTGGCTGTGCACCTCTACTAATGTCCCCCCTGGCTGTGCACCTCTACTAATGTCCCCCCTGGCTGTGCACCTCTAGTAATGTCCCCCCTGGCTGTGCACCTCTAGTCATGTCCCCCCTGGCTGTGCACCTCTAGTAATGTCCCCCTGGCTGTGTGCACCTCTAGTAATGTCCCCCTGGCTGTGTGCACCTCTAGTAATGTCCCCCTGGCTGTGTGCACCTCTAGTAATGTCCCCCTGGCTGTGCACCTCTAGTAATGTCCCCCTGGCTGTGTGCACCTCTAGTAATGTCCCCCTGGCTGTGTGCACCTCTAGTAATGTCCCCCTGGCTGTGTGCACCTCTAGTAATGTCCCCCTGGCTGTGCACCTCTAGTAATGTCCCCCTGGCTGTGCTGTCTTCTGCTTTTTGGTTCCACTTGTGATACCAGGGCCCCACGTCAGCACATTGTAGGAAGAGGAGGTATGTGAATGAAATATGAGGGGGGGTGACTGTTCCCCCCCCCCAGGTTACAGGGACTGCTGTGCGCCCTTACTTTGGTCTGGGTCTTTCTTCTGGGTTTGCGCAGCTGTAAAGAGATGGACAGTCCTATTACATGTGATTTCTCTCTCAGATCACGTATCGGCTGCGGCACCTGCTGCGCGCTCGCTGGGACGTCACCCCCATAACCAACAACATTCAGTTTCTGTGCGACGCCAATTCCTGGGCCCAGCATATCTTCAGTCTAGGTAATGTTCAACTGTGGTGTGTGAGCTCTGCCCTGTGTGTAGGGGGGTGTAGAGTGTGTGTGCTGGGGCTCGGCCCTGTGTGTAGGGGGGTGTAGAGTGTGTGTGCTGGGACTCTGCCCTGTGTGTAGGGGGGTGTAGAGTGTGTGTGCTGGGGCTCTGCCCTGTGTGTAGGGGGGTGTAGAGTGTGTGTGCTGGGGCTCTGCCCTGTGTGTAGGGGGGTGCAGAGTGTGTGTGCTGGGGCTCATCCTCTGCCCTGTGTGTAGGGGGGTGTAGAGTGTGTGTGCTGGGGCTCTGCCCTGTGTGTAGGGGGGTGTAGAGTGTGTGTGCTGGGTCTCTGCCCTGTGTGTAGGGGGGTGTAGAGTGTGTGTGCTGGGGCTCTGCCCTGTGTGTAGGGGGGTGTAGAGTGTGTGTGCTGGGGCTCTGCCCTGTGTGTAGGGGGGTGTAGAGTGTGTGTGCTGGGGCTCTGCCCTGTGTGTAGGGGGGTGTAGAGTGTGTGTGCTGGGGCTCTGCCCTGTGTGTAGGGGGGTGTAGAGTGTGTATGCTGGGGCTCGGGCTCTGCCCTGTGTGTAGGGGGGTGTAGAGTGTGTGTGCTGGGGCTCTGCCCTGTGTGTAGGGGGGTGTAGAGTGTGTGTGCTGGGGCTCTGCTCTGTGTGTAGGGGGGTGTAGAGTGTGTGTGCTGGGGCTCGGCTCTGTCCTGTGTTTTGGGGGGTGTAGAGTGTGTGTGCTCGGCCTCTGCCCTGTGTTTTGGGGGGTGTAGAGTGTGTGTGCTGGGGCTCGGGCTCTGCCCTGTGTGTAGGGGGGTGTAGAGTGTGTGTGCTGGGGTTCTGCCCTGTGTGTAGGGGGGTGTAGAGTGTGTGTGCTGGGGCTCTGCCCTGTGTGTAGGGGGGTGTAGAGTGTGTGTGCTGGGGCTCTGCCCTGTGTGTAGGGGGTGCAGAGTGTGTGTGCTGGGGCTTGGCCTCTGCCCTGTGTGTAGGGGGGTGTAGAGTGTGTGTGCTGGGGCTCTGCCCTGTGTGTAGGGGGGTGTAGAGTGTGTGTGCTGGGGCTCGGGCTCTGCCCTGTGTGTAGGGGGGTGCAGAGTGTGTGTGCTGGGGCTCGGCCTCTGCTCTGTGTGTAGGGGGGTGTAGAGTGTGTGTGCTGGGGCTTGGCCTCTGCCCTGTGTGTAGGGGGGTGTAGAGTGTGTGTGCTGGGCCTCTGCCCTGTGTGTAGGGGGGTGTAGAGTGTGTGTGCTGGGGCTCTGCCCTGTGTGTAGGGGGGTGTAGAGTGTGTGTGCTGGGCCTCTGCCCTGTGTGTAGGGGGGTGCAGAGTGTGTGTGCTGGGGCTCGGCCTCTGCTCTGTGTGTAGGGGGGTGTAGAGTGTGTGTGCTGTGGCTCGGGCTCTGCCCTGTGTGTAGGGGGGTGTAGAGTGTGTGTGCTGGGCCTCTGCCCTGTGTGTAGGGGGGTGTAGAGTGTGTGTGTAGGGGGGTGTAGAGTGTGTGTGCTGGGGCTCTGCCCTGTGTGTAGGGGGGTGTAGAGTGTGTGTGCTGGGGCTCGGCCCTGTGTGTAGGGGGGTGTAGAGTGTGTGTGCTGGGGCTCTGCCCTGTGTGTGGGGGGGGTAGAGTGTGTGTGCTGGGCCTCTGCCCTGTGTGTAGGGGGGTGCAGAGTGTGTGTGCTGGGGCTCGGCCTCTGCTCTGTGTGTAGGGGGGTGTAGAGTGTGTGTGCTGGGCCTCTGCCCTGTGTGTAGGGGGGTGTAGAGTGTGTGTGCTGGGGCTCTGCCCTGTGTGTAGGGGGGTGTAGAGTGTGTGTGCTGGGGCTCTGCCCTGTGTGTAGGGGGGTGTAGAGTGTGTGTGCTGGGGCTCTGCCCTGTGTGTAGGGGGGTGTAGAGTGTGTGTGCTGGGGCTCTGCCCTGTGTGTAGGGGGGTGCAGAGTGTGTGTGCTGGGGCTCGGCCTCTGCCCTGTGTGTAGGGGGGTGTAGAGTGTGTGTGCTGGGGCTCTGCCCTGTGTGTAGGGGGGTGTAGAGTGTGTGTGCTGGGTCTCTGCCCTGTGTGTAGGGGGGTGTAGAGTGTGTGTGCTGGGGCTCTGCCCTGTGTGTAGGGGGGTGCAGAGTGTGTGTGCTGGGGCTCGGGCTCTGCCCTGTGTGTAGGGGGGTGTAGAGTGTGTGTGCTGGGGCTCTGCCCTGTGTGTAGGGGGGTGTAGAGTGTGTATGCTGGGGCTCGGGCTCTGCCCTGTGTGTAGGGGGGTGTAGAGTGTGTGTGCTGGGGCTCGGGCTCTGCCCTGTGTGTAGGGGGGTGTAGAGTGTGTGTGCTGGGGCTCTGCTCTGTGTGTAGGGGGGTGTAGAGTGTGTGTGCTGGGGCTCGGCCTCTGTCCTGTGTTTTGGGGGGTGTAGAGTGTGTGTGCTGGGGCTCGGCCTCTGTCCTGTGTTTTGGGGGGTGTAGAGTGTGTGTGCTGGGGCTCGGCTCTGTCCTGTGTTTTGGGGGGTGTAGAGTGTGTGTGCTGGGGCTCGGGTTCTGCCCTGTGTGTAGGGGGGTGTAGAGTGTGTGTGCTGGGCCTCTGCCCTGTGTGTAGGGGGGTGTAGAGTGTGTGTGCTGGGGCTCTGCCCTGTGTGTAGGGGGGTGTAGAGTGTGTGTGCTCGGCCTCTGCCCTGTGTTTTGGGGGGTGTAGAGTGTGTGTGCTGGGGCTCGGGCTCTGCCCTGTGTGTAGGGGGGTGTAGAGTGTGTGTGCTGGGGCTCTGCCCTGTGTGTAGGGGGGTGTAGAGTGTGTGTGCTGGGGCTCTGCCCTGTGTGTAGGGGGGTGTAGAGTGTGTGTGCTGGGGCTCTGCCCTGTGTGTAGGGGGTGCAGAGTGTGTGTGCTGGGGCTCGGCCTCTGCCCTGTGTGTAGGGGGGTGTAGAGTGTGTGTGCTGTGGCTTGGCCTCTGCTCTGTGTGTAGGGGGGTGTACAGTGTGTGTGCTGGGGCTTGGCCTCTGCCCTGTGTGTAGGGGGGTGTAGAGTGTGTGTGCTGGGGCTCTGCCCTGTGTGTAGGGGGGTGTAGAGTGTGTGTGCTGGGGCTCGGCCTCTGCTCTGTGTGTAGGGGGGTGTAGAGTGTGTGTGCTGGGGCTCGGGCTCTGCCCTGTGTGTAGGGGGGTGTAGAGTGTGTGTGCTGGGGCTCTGCCCTGTGTGTAGGGGGGTGTAGAGTGTGTGTGCTGGGCCTCTGCCCTGTGTGTAGGGGGGTGTAGAGTGTGTGTGCTGGGGCTCGGCCCTGTGTGTAGGGGGGTGTAGAGTGTGTGTGCTGTGGCTTGGCCTCTGCCCTGTGTGTAGGGGGGTGTAGAGTGTGTGTGCTGGGCCTCTGCCCTGTGTGTAGGGGGGTGTAGAGTGTGTGTGCTGGGGCTCTGCCCTGTGTGTAGGGGGGTGTAGAGTGTGTGTGCTGGGCCTCTGCCCTGTGTGTAGGGGGGTGTAGAGTGTGTGTGCTGGGCCTCTGCCCTGTGTGTAGGGGGGTGTAGAGTGTGTGTGCTGGGCCTCTGCCCTGTGTGTAGGGGGGTGTAGAGTGTGTGTGCTGGGGCTCTGCCCTGTGTGTAGGGGGGTGTAGAGTGTGTGTGCTGGGGCTCGGGCTCTGCCCTGTGTGTAGGGGGGTGCAGAGTGTGTGTGCTGGGGCTCGGCCTCTGCTCTGTGTGTAGGGGGGTGTAGAGTGTGTGTGCTGTGGCTTGGCCTCTGCCCTGTGTGTAGGGGGGTGTAGAGTGTGTGTGCTGGGCCTCTGCCCTGTGTGTAGGGGGGTGTAGAGTGTGTGTGCTGGGGCTCTGCCCTGTGTGTAGGGGGGTGTAGAGTGTGTGTGCTGGGGCTCTGCCCTGTGTGTAGGGGGGTGTAGAGTGTGTGTGCTGGGGCTCTGCCCTGTGTGTGGGGGGGGTAGAGTGTGTGTGCTGGGCCTCTGCCCTGTGTGTAGGGGGGTGCAGAGTGTGTGTGCTGGGGCTCGGCCTCTGCTCTGTGTGTAGGGGGGTGTAGAGTGTGTGTGCTGTGGCTTGGCCTCTGCCCTGTGTGTAGGGGGGTGTAGAGTGTGTGTGCTGGGCCTCTGCCCTGTGTGTAGGGGGGTGTAGAGTGTGTGTGCTGGGGCTCTGCCCTGTGTGTAGGGGGGTGTAGAGTGTGTGTGCTGGGGCTCGGCCCTGTGTGTAGGGGGGTGTAGAGTGTGTGTGCTGGGGCTCTGCCCTGTGTGTAGGGGGGTGTAGAGTGTGTGTGCTGGGGCTCGGCCCTGTGTGTAGGGGGGTGTAGAGTGTGTGTGCTGGGGCTCTGCCCTGTGTGTAGGGGGGGGTAGTGTGTGTGTGCTGGGGCTCTGCCCTGTGTGTAGGGGGGGGGGGTAGAGTGTGTGTGCTGGGGCTCTGCCCTGTGTGTAGGGGGGTGTAGAGTGTGTGTGCTGGGCCTCTGCCCTGTGTGTAGGGGGGTGTAGAGTGTGTGTGCTGGGCCTCTGCCCTGTGTGTAGGGGGGTGCAGAGTGTGTGTGCTGTGGCTTGGCCTCTGCCCTGTGTGTAGGGGGGTGTAGAGTGTGTGTGCTGGGCCTCTGCCCTGTGTGTAGGGGGGTGTAGTGTGTGTGTGCTGGGGCTCTGACCTGTGTGTAGGGGGGTGTGTGTGTGCTGGGGCTTGGCCTCTGCCCTGTGTGTAGGGGGGTGTAGAGTGTGTGTGCTGGGGCTCTGCCCTGTGTGTAGGGGGGTGTAGAGTGTGTGTGCTGTGGCTTGGCCTCTGCCCTGTGTGTAAGGGGGTGTAGAGTGTGTGTGCTGGGGCTCTGCCCTGTGTGTAGGGGGGTGTAGGGTGTGTGTGCTGGGGCTCGGGCTCTGCCCTGTGTGTAGGGGGGTGTAGGGTGTGTGTGCTGGGGCTCGGGCTCTGCCCTGTGTTTTGGGGGGGCCTTTGCTGACGTCCATGTCTCTTGCAGGTTCTCTGGTCATCGAGGAGGCAGACCCAGCTCAGCAGACGCCTCCTGTGGACGTCCACACTTCTCAGGGGACACCACCCGGCCACCAGCTCTCCAAATTCCCCTCCCAGATCAACCTGGCGCAGCTCCGCCTCCAGCACATGCACCAGCAGCTCCTCGCTCAGCGGCAGCAGGGACAACAGCGAAGGGCGAATGCCAACGTACCCCCACAACCCATGGTGGTGAATAACCCCAGAGTCCAGGGGCCCGGGCCCCATCAGCCACCAGTTGGTGCTCAGGTATCGCTCGATGACTGCCATTGTCCTGTGTGTGTGTTTATAGTTGGACTAGTCTGAACTTGCCCCAAATCTTCGGTTTCCTCCCTCAGGGGCAGCGATTTGTGACTGTCCAGAATATAAATCCGAGAGCCAATGGCCTGGTCATGCCCCAGCAGCCTCTGCGCTACCCTGCACCCGAGCTTCATATGCATGGCATTCCCAGGAGAGCTGCCCCTCCCAACCTAGTGAGGGCGCCCTACATGACGCAGAAGCAGGTGAGATGAGCGCCCCTTCCATGACCACATCTAGTGTAGTATAACAATCAGGAGGAGGTAGTGAAAGTGAGTGAGGAGCCAAAATAATCGGAGTCCCCCTGGGCGGCGTCTCTGCACGGACTGCACCCTAATGGTCAGCGTCTCCTCTTTAGTGGCAGGTCACCGGGAACCAGAACTTGTCCAACCCTGCGGCCAGCGGCAACTCCACCCCGTCCAGCCCAACCATCAGCAGTGTGGCCGGAGGGGATGGGAAGGGCCTGTCCTCCCCCGTTATGGAGTTGGTATCTTCAGCAGCAAATTCCTTCAACCTCCCTCCGCTGCCTGATGTAAGTGCAGTCCGGGGACCACCACTCCCATTATCCCCCACCATAGGTGCGATGCTGCTACTTGTCATGTCACCTCCTCTCATGTCCATCCTCCATGCCGCCCCTATTGGGGGTGCAGTTGTACCAGGGAGCTGCAGTCTATAGAGGCCTTCAGAGCTGCGCTCACTGCCTGCCTTCTCTTACAGATTGATAGCACCGATCACCTCATCATGGACAAATTGTTCCGTAAAGACCTTGCTATGGAGAGTCACCACCAGCAGCGAATGGCGTCCCACCACCGCACCGTCCAGTCCCCCAACTCGTCTGTCCCGTCTCCACTAGGTACATATAATAACCCCGCTCATGTGATTGTAATGCGCCCCTCCTATTGGTCCTCCTGCATAATGACCGACTCTTGTCCTGTCCAGGGTCCATGGCTGCCGTTCATCCTCCGATCCGTACGTCTAGTGCATCCAGTGTGGGCAGTCGTGAAAGGTGATTGCATGATGTCTGGATCTAGTGCCCTGCAGCACAGAGTGTTTCAGGAGCAGAATGTAACACTGTGTTTTGTGGTCTGTTCTGTAGTATCGGGTCTTCCAGCAAGCGAAGTGGGGGCGCCGACTCCACACACAAAGTACCGATCGTCAGACTGGAGCCCATCAAAATCAAGTCTGAGAACAACGTGGACAGCGAGACCCTCGATTATCCGGTGGTGGTGGTCAAACAAGGCAACCGGCGCCCACAACAGCGCCCCCACAATGTAAGAGGCGGGAGCCAATGCATGCTGGGAGTTGTAGTTGTGCACTGTTCACCCCTGTCTATGACGCCACTGACTGCTGCCATCTTTCCTTCCAGCCCAACTACTCAGGGAACATTCTCACCCCCATGATGCTGGACAGAAACGGCAACCGCACCTCCAAATCTGACACTGGGGCGCGGCGGGACACGCCGGACAGTACCGGTGACCGCCACGTCGTACAGGAGGGGTCACTGTCTGCCTCCAGTGATTGGATGTCTCAGAACCATGTGACTGAGAGCGGCGGAAAAGAAGACGACCCCAACGAAGACTGGTGCGCGGTGTGTCAGAACGGGGGCGAGCTGCTCTGCTGCGAGAAGTGTCCCAAAGTGTTCCATCTCTCCTGCCATGTGCCTACACTGATGAACTTCCCCAGGTCAGGAGGCGGCCGTCACCCTCGTCATACTAGCAGACTTCTAGCTGAGGTTTTGTCGCAGTGTATAAGTCTAGATCACATCCTGACTCCATCTTGTTCTCTCGCAGCGGCGAGTGGTTCTGCACCTTCTGCCGGGATCTTTCCAAACCAGAAGTGGAATACGACTGTGACGACCCGGCCCTGGCCGAGAAGAGGAAGCTCGGAGGCGTCACCATCATGGCGCCCATGGACCAGAGAGTAAGTGTCGGTAGCCTCCCCCCTCCCCATTAGTCTGGTGACCCTGGAGTCGCATAGTAATACCCCTCCCCCGTATATTGTACCTGCAGAAGTGTGAGCGCATCCTCCTGTACCTCTTCTGCCACGAGATGAGCCTGCCCTTCCAGGACCCCGTCCCACTTACGGTAAGTGCCGTCAGGTCGCTGTCATGGGGGCGCGGTGACGGCTGATAACATGGAGCCATAGATGACACGGGGGGGGGGTCTTGCTTTTTCAGGTGCCTGATTATTACAGAATCATAAAGAAGCCGATGGATTTATCGCACATCAAGCGAAAACTCCAGCTGAACGGCTCGCCGCACTACTCGCAGCCCGAGGAATTCGTAAGCGACGTCCGGCTGATATTTAGGAACTGCGCTGAGTTCAATGAGGTGAGGAAACGGCTTACGCTCCTCCAGTCACATCCAAAGCTGCACCTGATAGAGGAGAGGCTTCACTCCAGTGCCCCCTGCTGGTTACATGTCCATAACAAGGATTTTCCTGGTCTTAATATAGCCCTGATCTTATCAGAGACCCCCCCCCCCCCCTCACCGCACATCAGGCCCCCGACTCTTAAATCGGTTTCGGACCAAATTCCCAATTAGACTCAGCCCTCAGATCAGACCCCTAAACTTCATACCCCACCCCCCAATCCGACCGGACTATCTGCTGTTGTGAGCGGGGTCTTGGCCGCCGCTCCGTTAACCCTTCTCATGCTTCCTCCCACAGCCCGATTCGGAAGTGGCCACGGCCGGCACCCGCCTGGAGTCCTACTTTGAGGAACTGCTTGCGAACATTTACCAAGACAAGAAATTCCCCAAATTAACTTACGAGTTTAGCGTCGGCGAAGAAGAGACGGACGACTTTGTCACGCCGCGGAAAAAACGCTTCAAAGGGGACGAGCGCATATTTTTCAAATGAACTTAGTTTGTAGCGCCGCCGTGTACATAAGATGTTAGCTGTTCAATAAAACTATTTTTGGAAATGGCTGCGAGCCTGCGACTCGTAACCCAGCCAGGCGCCAACATGAAGGACGCAACGTGGACGCTCCGCCTCCTTCCTAAACCCCACCCCCTCTGCAGCTGCTCCACATTCACCCGACATGTCGGCCCGCAAGACGCCCCCGGATGGTCGGAGACGCTCGGAGCAGTCTAATGTGAACTGTCGACTGGACACTCCATGTTATAGATTCTGTTCTCTATGTACAGGGGGAGCAAAGGTCAGGGAACCGGCAGGTGGGTCATGTGACACTGAACGTAACGTACAAGGGTCTGATGAATGGTATATACATGTCATGTATGGTAAGAATGTGACAGCCTGTATTATACTCCAGAGCTGCGCTCACCAGTGCCTGCACCAGCAGAATAGTGAGCGCAGCTCTGCAGCTTACATACAGGAGAGGATTCGCGCTGTGTTCCTGACTTTCGGGCTCCGCCTGTATTTTCTGTTTGTCGCCGTTCTCACCTTCGTCTTCCGCTCTGAAGTTTCTTTTCTTTCTGACGTTCGATGAGAACAAGGTAAAGAGTTTTCTGTTATAACAAGAGTTAATTTATCACCCGTTCACACTGCGCGTTTCTTTGCCTTTTATTGGAGGGACACCTTGTGGGGTTGTATTTTGTAGACTTGGGGTGTCTGTTGGCTCCCCCACCTTCTCAGGGTCTTATGTGTGAGCCCCCGATCCTCGGCAGGGTGTGCACACTCGCTATCACTGTAATGTCAGGCCGTAGACAGAACTTTCCAGAAAGCGAGCGACTTGTCGTATGTAGCGTCTGCAGTATACTCCAGTCACAGCTAAAGCTGCAGTCACACATTGGCCTGTAATCTAAGGTACTGCTGACACCGAACCATTGGCATGAACAGGGATCATTAGGATTACAGCTCTGGATGTGACTGGAGCATGTGGAGGGTGTCCCGCACTTTGCCTTCCCTCCCTATGATTGGTGCTTGTATGCCCCAGAGAGCGCCCCCTGCCTGTAGCTTGCAGTAAGGTAGAGCCAGTGTCAGTATTACCCCCCGCAGGTGCAGTGAGATAAGCGGCACTGGATGTGTGGCGGCCGCTTATCTCTGCTGTTAGCAGATCTCTGGTCATCACTGTAACCCTTCCCCCCCCCCCCCCCCCATATTATTATTTTCTCTTTAGCACCTTCTATTTGCCCATGTAGAGTATAAATGGTCCCCCCCCCCCCCCATGTGCCCCGGGGGTGGGATAAACCATCCATAAGAGGCAGGGGCAGATTAACTCCTACAGCTCCGGCCGCTGCCTCACATATATTTATGTACTGGGCCCCTCGTCCTCCGCGTTGCGTTACGTTTTGCTCTGAGGGGCGATTTGTTTTATTACAAATGAGAGATGTTTTTGGATTAGAATCTGAGCTTTATTTTCCTTGTTGGTTGCGTCTTCTGTGTGACCGCCAAGGGTGCACTAACTTCTGCTCCTCCTGTAATAAAGTCTTCTCTTCTACGCTGCCGTCACTTCACTTGCTGCAGAGGGAACAGAAACGGGACAAGTGCGGGGTCAGAAGATCCGAAAGTAATACGGGGCTTATAGCAAAACCTCAGCGAGAGCCGTGAGTGGGGTCGTTACTTATACACCTATGGGGTGGGGTTGGTGTTCCTGATCCACAGCGCCAAATCCCACACTTCTCTTAAAGGGATTGTTCCCATGAGGAATATTATGTATACCCTAAAGCCAGCCCCTTAATTGTAACAGAAGGGTTTTCCAGGAACACTGTGAGAATAGCGCCACCTACTGTGTATATGGAGAGCCAGGTGGACATGCATGCTCGGTCAGATATGTGGTGTGGCCAGTAGCTGCCTCTCAGGATCCTGAATGAGCTGAGTGTGTGGGACAATCCCTTTAAAGGGAACCTGTCAGGGTGATTTGGGACCTGCACTGAAGCCAGGGTATACAACTGAGGAGCAGCGCAGGGGCCGGGGGGAGCACCAGAGGGGACACTCAGCCATAGGTGATAGGTTTTATAATGCAGAGATTGGAACAGTAACCACCCACAGCACCTAATGGAACGGGGTTTATGGTCCCAAATTTTTACAAGTTCCCTTTAATATAATCAGATTATATAAAACAATTCAATTCTGTGTCACCACTAGGGGGAGCTCTCCACGTACAGATTATACAGTCACCACTAGGGGGAGCTCTCCACATATATATTATACAGTCACCACTAGGGGGAGCTCACTACGTACAGATTATACAGTCACCACTAGGGGGAGCTCACTACGTACAGATTATACAGTCACCACTAGGGGGAGCTCACTACGTACAGATTATACAGTCACCACTAGGGGGAGCTCACTACGTACAGATTATACAGTCACCACTAGGGGGAGCTCACTACGTACAGATTATACAGTCACCACTAGGGGGAGCTCACTACGTACAGATTATACAGTCACCACTAGGGGGAGCTCACTACGTACAGATTATACAGTCACCACTAGGGGGAGCTCACTACGTACAGATTATACAGTCACCACTAGGGGGAGCTCACTACGTACAGATTATACAGTCACCACTAGGGGGAGCTCACTACGTACAGATTATACAGTCACCACTAGGGGGAGCTCACTACGTACAGATTATACAGTCACCACTAGGGGGAGCTCAGTACATACAGATTATACAGTCACCACTAGGAGGAGCTCACTACATACAGATTATACAGTCACCACTAGGGGGAGCTCACTACATACAGATTATACAGTCACCACTAGGGGGAGCTCACTACATACAGTATATACAGTCACCACTAGAGGGAGCTCACTACATACAGATTATACAGTCACCACTAGGAGGAGCTCACTACATACAGATTATACAGTCACCACTAGGGGGAGCTCACTACATACAGATTATACAGTCACCACTAGGAGGAGCTCACTACATACAGATTATACAGTCACCACTAGAGGGAGCTCACTACATACAGATTATACAGTCACCACTAGGGGGAGCCACTACATACAGAATATACAGTCACCACTAGGAGGAGCTCAGTACATACAGATTATACAGTCACCACTAGGAGGAGCTCACTACATACAGATTATACAGTCACCACTAGAGGGAGCTCACTACATACAGATTATACAGTCACCACTAGGAGGAGCTCACTACATACAGATTATACAGTCACCACTAGGGGGAGCTCACTACATACAGATTATACAGTCACCACTAGGAGGAGCTCACTACATACAGATTATACAGTCACCACTAGAGGGAGCTCACTACATACAGATTATACAGTCACCACTAGGGGGAGCCACTACATACAGAATATACAGTCACCACTAGGAGGAGCTCAGTACATACAGATTATACAGTCACCACTAGGAGGAGCTCACTACATACAGATTATACAGTCACCACTAGAGGGAGCTCACTACATACAGATTATACAGTCACCACTAGGAGGAGCTCACTACATACAGATTATACAGTCACCACTAGGGGGAGCTCACTACATACAGATTATACAGTCACCACTAGGAGGAGCTCACTACATACAGATTATACAGTCACCACTAGGAGGAGCTCACTACATACAGATTATACAGTCACCACTAGGGGGAGCTCACTACAGATTATACAGTCACCACTAGGGGGAGCTCACTACATACAGATTATACAGTCACCACTAGGAGGAGCTCACTACATACAGATTATATAGTCACCACTAGAGGGAGCTCACTACATACAGATTATACAGTCACCACTAGGAGGAGCTCACTACATACAGATTATACAGTCACCACTAGGAGGAGCTCACTACATACAGATTATACAGTCACCACTAGGGGGAGCTCACTACAGATTATACAGTCACCACTAGGGGGAGCTCGCTACATACAGATTATACAGTCACCACTAGGGGGAGCTCGCTACATACAGATTATACAGTCACCACTAGGAGGCGCTCGCTACATACAGATTATACAGTCACCACTTGGAGGAGCTCGCTACATACAGATTATACAGTCACCACTAGGAGGAGCTCGCTACATACAGATTATACAGTCACCACTAGGAGGAGCTCGCTACATACAGATTATACAGTCACCACTAGGAGGAGCTCGCTACATACAGATTATACAGTCACCACTAGGAGGAGCTCGCTACATACAGATTATACAGTCACCACTAGGAGGAGCTCGCTACATACAGATTATACAGTCACCACTAGGAGGAGCTCGCTACATACAGATTATACAGTCACCACTAGGAGGAGCTCGCTACATACAGATTATACAGTCACCACAAGGGGGAGCTCGCTACATACAGATTATACAGTCACCACTAGAGGGAGCTCACTACATACAGATTATACAGTCACCACTAGGAGGAGCTCACTACATACAGATTATACAGTCACCACTAGGGGGAGCACACTACATACAGATTATACAGTCACCACTAGGGGGAGCTCACTACATACAGATTATACAGTCACCACTAGGAGGCGCTCACTACATACAGATTATACAGTTATTGGATCTCTGACCACCAGCAGACACCCCCTGCACCCCCCACTACTTTCTTACCTGCAGCGCTCGCCCCTTGGTCTCTATGGGCAGAGTGAAGGCAGAAAGGGCACAGACAAAACAGACGGAGGCGAAGAGGCAGAGACCCCCGATAATGGAGTGGCTGAGCAGGACCTGTGAGGGTATATAGGTATATATAACTTGTGTCCCTCCTCTGAGCACTTATATACAGTTTCTACTGGGCCTTACTTGTGCTATGAACGGGGCGGCCATTGCTCCTATGCGGCACAGAGAGCCGGCCGTCCCCATCCCGATCGCTCTCATCACGGTGGGATAAACCTGCGGAGAGAAATCAGAACGTAATGAATCGCAGTCACGTGACCCTGAGCCGCCCCCTGGAATTAGAAAATACTCCGTGACTGATGTGCGCCCCTCAATAGCGGGCTGGGGTCAGGAGGTCATGTCATGGTTACCCATCCCCCTCCATCTTCGCTACCTCCGCCGTGTAGATGTAGATGGTGTTGAAGTTCGCCGACACCAAAGCTCGAAGGCAGAAAAAAATGGCGATGACGCCGGCCCTGAGGACGAGAGAAGACAAATCACATCTGTGACCGAGGATCCGGCAGAGCGACCCCCAAACAGATCGGCCCCCTCTTACCGGGACATGCAGATGTTCAGCAGCAAGAAGAAGATCGCGGTGGTCGTCATGGTGATGCCGAGAGTCCAGCGGCGACCAATCAGATTAATGGCCAAAAGGTTAAACGGATTTACTAAAGAAAAGAAGCGATCACTGACCGGGATCTACAGAGAGCTCAGATACCTGCAGTCACCACTAGGGGGAGCTCACAGGGGTATACAGCACCTATACATCCACTAGGGGGAGCTCACAGGGGTGTACAGCACCTATACACCCACTAGGGGGAGCTCACAGGGGTATACAGCACCTATACACCCACTAGGGGGAGCTCACAGGGGTATACAGCACCTATACACCCACTAGGGGGAGCTCACAGGGGTGTACAGCACCTATACATCCACTAGGGGGAGCTCACAGGGGTGTACAGCACCTATACATCCACTAGGGGGAGCTCACAGGGGTATACAGCACCTATACTGTACATCTACTAGGGAGAGCTCACAGGGGTATACAGCACCTATACTGTACATCCACTAGGGGGAGCTCACAGGGGTATACAGCACCTATACATCCACTAGGGGGAGCTCACAGGGGTGTACAGCACCTATACATCCACTAGGAGGAGCTCACAGGGGTGTACAGCACCTATACATCCACTAGGGGGAGCTCACAGGGGTGTACAGCACCTATACATCCACTAGGGGGAGCTCACAGGGGTGTACAGCACCTATACATCCACTAGGAGGAGCTCACAGGGGTGTACAGCACCTATACATCCACTAGGGGGAGCTCACAGGGGTGTACGGCACCTATACACCCACTAGGGGGAGCTCACAGGGGTGTACAGCACCTATACATCCACTAGGGGGAGCTCACAGGGGTATACAGCACCTATACACATACATTATAACATTCTATCTGCCTGCAGTCACCACTAGGGAGAGCTCACAGGGGTATACAGCACCTATACTGTACATCCACTAGGGGGAGCTCACAGGGGTATACAGCACCTATACTGTACATCTACTAGGGAGAGCTCACAGGGGTATACAGCACCTATACTGTACATCCACTAGGGGGAGCTCACAGGGGTATACAGCACCTATACATCCACTAGGGGGAGCTCACAGGGGTGTACAGCACCTATACATCCACTAGGAGGAGCTCACAGGGGTGTACAGCACCTATACACCCACCAGGGGGAGCTCACAGGGGTATACAGCACCTATACTGTACATCCACTAGGGGGAGCTCACAGGGGTGTACAGCACCTATACACCCACCAGGGGGAGCTCACAGGGGTATACAGCACCTATACATCCACTAGGGGGAGCTCACAGGGGTATACAGCACCTATACACATACATTATAACATTCTATCTGCCTGCAGTCACCACTAGGGGGAGCTCACAGGGGTATACAGCACCTATACTGTACATCCACTAGGGGGAGCTCACAGGGGTGTACAGCACCTATACACCCACCAGGGGGAGCTCACAGGGGTATACAGCACCTATACATCCACTAGGAGGAGCGCACAGGGGTATACAGCACCTATACATCCACTAGGGGCAGCTCACAGGGGTGTACGGCACCTATACACCCACCAGGGGGAGCTCACAGGGGTGTACGGCACCTATACACCCACTAGGGGGAGCTCACAGGGGTGTACGGCTCCTATACATCCACTAGGGGGAGCTCACAGGGGTGTACGGCACCTATACACCCACTAGGGGGAGCTCACAGGGGTGTACGGCACCTATACATCCACTAGGGGGAGCTCACAGGGGTATACAGCACCTATACTGTACATCCACTAGGGGGAGCTCACAGGGGTGTACAGCACCTATACACCCACTAGGAGGAGCTCACAGGGGTGTACGGCACCTATACACCCACTAGGGGGAGCTCACAGGGGTGTACGGCACCTATACACCCACTAGGGGGAGCTCACAGGGGTATACGGCTCCTATACATCCACTAGGGGGAGCTCACAGGGGTGTACGGCACCTATACACCCACTAGGGGGAGCTCACAGGGGTGTACGGCTCCTATACACCCACTAGGGGGAGCTCACAGGGGTGTACGGCACCTATACATCCACTAGGGGGAGCTCACAGGGGTGTACGGCTCCTATACATCCACTAGGGGGAGCTCACAGGGGTGTACAGCACCTATACACCCACTAGGGGGAGCTCACAGGGGTGTACGGCTCCTATACATCCACTAGGGGGAGCTCACAGGGGTGTACAGCACCTATACACCCACCAGGGGGAGCTCACAGGGGTGTACGGCTCCTATACATCCACCAGGGGGAGCTCACAGGGGTATACGGCTCCTATACACATACATGATAACATTCTATCTGCCTGCAATCACCACTAGGGGGAGCTCACAGCAGACAGGGGTATACGGCTCCTATACACCCACTAGGGGGAGCTCATGGCACAGGGGTATACGGCTCCTATACTCATACATTATAATATTCTACCTGCAGTCACCATTAGGGGGAGCTCAAAGCACACAGGGGTATACGGCTCCTATACACCCACTAGGGGGAGCTCACAGGGGTATACGGCTCCTATACACCCACTAGGGGGAGCTCACAGGGGTATACGGCTCCTATACACCCACTAGGGGGAGCTCACAGGGGTATACGGCTCCTATACACCCACTAGGGGGAGCTCACAGGGGTATACGGCTCCTATACACCCACTAGGGGGAGCTCACAGGGGTATACGGCTACTATACACACACTAGGGGGAGCTCACAGCACACGGGGGTATACGGCTCCTATACACCCACTAGGGGGAGCTCACAGCACACGGGGGTATACGGCTCCTATACACCCACTAGGGGGAGCTCACAGCAGACAACTTCTATAGAACTCCTCTGTACTGTACATGTATGTGCTTTGAGCTCCCCCTAGTGGTTCGATGACTTCTACCCCCACAGACTCTCCCGCCCCCGAGGTTCCGCTTCTCGCAGCAGTAGTTCCTCACAGGCGATCTCTCCCACCGTGCTGATGATCATGGTCTGGTAGTCGGAGGGGCTGAGCATGTGGCAGTAGCAGGGGTTGTTCATCTCCTCGTCCCCTCCTGTTCTCTGACCCGTCCCGCACAGCAGATCCTTCTCCAGCAGCTCCGAGCTCGCCAGGATCACCCCGTAGTACGCAAAGGCGATTCCCAACCTGAACAGAGGAAAAACGGTCAATGTAAGGCACGGCTGCGAGGTGTGAACCCTGGTACAGAGAGCGCCCCTAGTGACCATGTGGCTGTCTGTAGTAGTGCAGCTCGGTCACAGCTCAGCCAAACTCGGGGGAGTACCATAGGTAGCCACATTACTCATAGATGGCGCTGTGTGGTCAGGGAGCCTCGACATCCTGAGCGTGCGCTCCCTACACTCTGCACAACTTGTAAAGCGCCCCCTGCTTACAGGATTATGTCATTGCAACCTGAGATTACCAGATCACCCAAATCTGCAACGACGTCCGCAAATATTTCGGGTCCAGAAGATCAAGAAAACTTCCATTTTTCTCCTGGGGAAGAAGAAGAGTATACAGAGTATATAGAGTATATAGTCAGTGTCTCTGCTCCGCCTCCTCCTCATTGTGTTCCTTAATGCTCCAGTCACATTTAGAGCTGCACTTACAGTGCTGGATTATAATATCTCACTGCTGCCCCCTGCTGGAGGAGACTAAGCAGGAGATCGCCTGCAGCTCTGGGTGTGATTGGAGTACCAGGACTTACCGCCACCGGTTCGTGGATTGTCCCCTCCGGCATCTTGGATCGATTGATTTTGGCGATTTTTCCCAACGTCTCCATCGCTTCTTGTTTTTTGCCCACAGAAACGTTAAACCTGGCCGACTCGGGGACGAACTGCGGGAAAAACGGCGAATCGTGTGACAGAGGATCACGTCGCCCCCCGGAGGGCAGAACAGGGAACTGCCCCAAACGTGTGAAAATAATCCCAAAAATAACAATGTAACAAGGCAATCGCTTACTTTGAAGACGAGGATGAGGATGATGCCGGGGATGGAAGCGAAACGTATGAGCCAGCGCCAGCCTAGTGTGGGAATGACCACGGAGCCCAGACCGATGATAAGTAACGACCCCGCCAGCCAGAAGAGCTGCAGACACAAACCAGGGGACGAATGGAAGGAATTACTAGAGGAGATCACCGAGAAGGAAAGGGGCACTCCGGGGAGAACTAATAACAATGAGGCGTGTCTGGAGGAGGGGCTGTGTGTCAAGCCCCGCCCCTGTGCAGAGTGCTCCTTTAAGTGCATATAGCCAGGCATTGGAAAACTCCATCTCTGCCATGTGTTATGGAGGTTGCCGGGGTGTCACACGCATTGTATGATTAACCTCTTATACGCCACCCGTGCCCGGCCCTCCGCGGGCTCTTACCTGGGATAGCGGCAGCATGTAACCACGGAAATTCTTTGGCAAAAACTCTGTTTTTATGATGAAGCTGAAAAATAATAATAAGAATTTAGAGGTTTTATCTCCCAGTGTAGCCCATGTAAGCGTGGGTGGAGCTTAGTGATCACATGACCACTGAGAGGGTGGAGCCTCACACCTATCCCCTAATAGGACAATATATTGTTTAGGGGAGGGGCTTCTCCACGTAAAGGGAGAGGGGAGGAGTCATGGAGGAATGGATGGAGTTCGCCTTTACGTGCATTTCTCTGACACTGACCCCTGAGAATGGCCAGAGACCCCGCATCCGACCATACAGCGCAGGAAGACAAACCAGGCGTACGAGGGAGAGAAGGAGGTGAGCAAAGAGAAGTACGCCCCCCACAGGAAGGAGATGACCAACATCTGGAGGAAGAGAATGACACAAGCCCATTACTACCGAGCCCACAGATAACCCCGACCCCAGCCGAAAACACCCAGAATACGGAAATGTCACCAACCTTACGACGACCATATCTATCAGCAAGAAGTCCAAGAGCGATACTGAACACCATGTATCCGAGGAAAACCATCTGCAAAACAGGAACACGTCCAGTATTATACTCCAGAGCTGCGCTCACTATTCTGCTGGTACAGTCACTGTGTACATACATTACATTACTTATCCTGTATTATACCCCAGAGCTGCGCTCACTATTCTGCTGGTACAGTCACTGTGTACATACATTACATTACTTATCCTGTATTATACCCCAGAGCTGCGCTCACTATTCTGCTGGTACAGTCACTGTGTACATACATTACATTACTTATCCTGTATTATACTCCAGAGCTGCACTCACTATTCTGCTGGTGCAGTCACTGTGTACATACATTACATTACTTATCCTGTATTATACTCCAGAGCTGCGCTCACTACTCTGCTGGTACAGTCACTGTGTACATACATTACATTACTTATCCTGTATTATTCTCCAGAGCTGCGCTCACTATTCTGCTGGTGCAGTCACTGTGTACATACATTACATTACTTATCCTGTATTATACTCCAGAGCTGCGCTCACTATCCTGCTGATACAGTCACTGTGTACATACATTACATTACTTATCCTGTATTATACTCCAGAGCTGCGCTCACTATTCTGCTGGTACAGTCACTGTGTACATACATTACTTATCCTGTATTATACTCCAGAGCTGCGCTCACTATTCTGCTGGTGCAGTCACTGTGTACATACATTACATTACTTATCCTGTATTATACTCCAGAGCTGCGCTCACTATTCTGCTGGTGCAGTCACTGTGTACATACATTACATTACTTATCCTGTATTATACTCCAGAGCTGCGCTCACTACTCTGCTGGTGCAGTCACTGTGTACATACATTACATTACTTATCCTGTATTATTCTCCAGAGCTGCGCTCACTATTCTGCTGGTACAGTCACTGTGTACATACATTACTTATCCTGTATTATACTCCAGAGCTGCGCTCACTATTCTGCTGGTGCAGTCACTGTGTACATACATTACATTACTTATCCTGTATTATACTCCAGGGCTGCGCTCACTATTTTGCTGGTACAGTCACTGTGTACATACATTACTTATCCTGTATTATACTCCAGAGCTGCGCTCACTATTCTGCTGGTGCAGTCACTGTGTACATACATTACATTACTTATCCTGTATTATACTCCAGAGCTGCGCTCACTATTCTGCTGGTACAGTCACTGTGTACATACATTACTTATCCTGTATTATACTCCAGAGCTGCGCTCACTATTCTACTGGTGCAGTCACTGTGTACATACATTACATTACTTATCCTGTATTATACTCCAGGGCTGCGCTCACTATTTTGCTGGTGCAGTCACTGTGTACATACATTACATTACTTATCCTGTATTATACTCCAGAGCTGCGCTCACTATTCTGCTGGTACAGTCACTGTGTACATACATTACTTATCCTGTATTATACTCCAGAGCTGCGCTCACTATTCTGCTGGTGCAGTCACTGTGTACATACATTACATTACTTATCCTGTATTATACTCCAGAGCTGCGCTCACTATTCTGCTGGTGCAGTCACTGTGTACATACATTACATTACTTATCCTGTATTATACTCCAGAGCTGCGCTCACTATTCTGCTGGTACAGTCACTGTGTGCATACATTACATTACTTATCCTGTATTATACCCCAGAGCTGCGCTCACTATTCTGCTGGTACAGTCACTGTGTACATACATTACATTACTTATCCTGTATAATACTCCAGAGCTGCGCTCACTATTCTGCTGGTACAGTCACTGTGTACATACATTACATTACTTATCCTGTATTATACTCCAGAGCTGCGCTCACTATTCTGCTGGTGCAGTCACTATGTACATACATTACATTACTTATCCTGTATTATACTCCAGAGCTGCGCTCACTATTCTGCTGGTGCAGTCACTGTGTACATACATTACATTACTTATCCTGTATTATACTCCAGAGCTGCGCTCACTACTCTGCTGGTACAGTCACTGTGTACATACATTACATTACTTATCCTGTATTATTCTCCAGAGCTGCGCTCACTATTCTGCTGGTGCAGTCACTGTGTACATACATTACATTACTTATCCTGTATTATACTCCAGAGCTGCGCTCACTATCCTGCTGATACAGTCACTGTGTACATACATTACATTACTTATCCTGTATTATACTCCAGAGCTGCGCTCACTATTCTGCTGGTACAGTCACTGTGTACATACATTACTTATCCTGTATTATACTCCAGAGCTGCGCTCACTATTCTGCTGGTGCAGTCACTGTGTACATACATTACATTACTTATCCTGTATTATACTCCAGAGCTGCACTCACTATTCTGCTGGTGCAGTCACTGTGTACATACATTACATTACTTATCCTGTATTATACTCCAGAGCTGCGCTCACTATTCTGCTGGTGCAGTCACTGTGTACATACATTACATTACTTATCCTGTATTATACTCCAGAGCTGCGCTCACTATTCTGCTGGTACAGTCACTGTGTACATACATTACATTACTTATCCTGTATTATACTCCAGAGCTGCGCTCACTACTCTGCTGGTACAGTCACTGTGTACATACATTACATTACTTATCCTGTATTATTCTCCAGAGCTGCGCTCACTATTCTGCTGGTGCAGTCACTGTGTACATACATTACATTACTTATCCTGTATTATACTCCAGAGCTGCGCTCACTATCCTGCTGATACAGTCACTGTGTACATACATTACATTACTTATCCTGTATTATACTCCAGAGCTGCGCTCACTATTCTGCTGGTACAGTCACTGTGTACATACATTACTTATCCTGTATTATACTCCAGAGCTGCGCTCACTATTCTGCTGGTGCAGTCACTGTGTACATACATTACATTACTTATCCTGTATTATACTCCAGAGCTGCGCTCACTATTCTGCTGGTACAGTCACTGTGTACATACATTACATTACTTATCCTGTATTATACCCCAGAGCTGCGCTCACTATTCTGCTGGTACAGTCACTGTGTACATACATTACATTACTTATCCTGTATAATACTCCAGAGCTGCGCTCACTATTCTGCTGGTGCAGTCACTGTGTACATACATTACATTACTTATCCTGTATTATACCCCAGAGCTGCGCTCACTATTCTGCTGGTGCAGTCACTGTGTACATACATTACATTACTTATCCTGTATTATACTCCAGAGCTGCGCTCACTATTCTGCTGGTGCAGTCACTGTGTACATACATTACATTACTTATCCTGTATAATACTCCAGAGCTGCGCTCACTATTCTGCTGGTGCAGTCACTGTGTACATACATTACATTACTTATCCTGTATTATACTCCGGAGCTGCGCTCACTATTCTGCTGGTACAGTCACTGTGTACATACATTACATTACTTATCCTGTATTATACTCCAGAGCTGCGCTCACTATTCTGCTGGTGCAGTCACTGTGTACATACATTACATTACTTATCCTGTATTATACTCCAGAGCTGCGCTCACTATTCTGCTGGTACAGTCACTGTGTACATACATTACATTACTTATCCTGTATTATACTCCAGAGCTGCGCTCACTATTCTGCTGGTGAAGTCACTGTGTACATACATTACATTACTTATCCTGTATTATACTCCAGAGCTGCGCTCACTATTCTGCTGGTACAGTCACTGTGTACATACATTACATTACTTATCCTGTATTATACTCCAGAGCTGCGCTCACTATTCTGCTGGTGCAGTCACTGTGTACATACATTACATTACTTATCCTGTATTATACCCCAGAGCTGCGCTCACTATTCTGCTGGTGCAGTCACTGTGTACATACATTACATTACTTATCCTGTATTATACCCCAGAGCTGCGCTCACTATTCTGCTGGTGCAGTCACTGTGTACATACATTACATTACTTATCCTGTATTATACTCCAGAGCTGCGCTCACTATTCTGCTGGTGCAGTCACTGTGTACATACATTACATTAATTATCCTGTATTATACTCCAGAGCTGCGCTCACTATTCTGCTTGGGATTTCCTCGCCCTGTTACTCACCATGGTCACTAGCGCCACCTGTATGCCGCTGAGATGCCACTCACATCTAATGGAGGAGGAGATGACGGCTATGAGCATGATCTCCATGGCTTCGGCAATCTGTCGGAGTATATATATATACACATGAGATCGTTGCTCGCCGTCTCTTCTCGCCGGTCGCTGCGGTTTCTCGCCATTATACTCACCCCAGTACTCCCCATAATCAGAAACAACATAATATGGAAGCGGCCAAACCCGATGGTCTCCACGGCGTCCTCCACTGAATACGTCTTTGGGCCTGAAGAAGAGTCTGAGATATAATAAACCATTGTGTAATAACACAGACCTCACCAAGATGGCGGCTCACAGTCTCCAGGGTGCTGTCATGTGACAGGGATAACATGGCGGCTGTCAGCGGTGTCTGTGCTTCACTGACTGGCAGAGCATGCGGGGAGATTCACCTCAGCGCCGGCCGCCATGTTGGCTCATCTCTCCTGGTTACTAGCCTCATTCTCATTAGATTGGGCCACAACATGGCCGCCCTTCCCCCCCTCACCCTTCTCAGGTTCGGTGACACGTGGCGGCCGTTGCTCCATGTTGATGGTGCTCACATATTTCGTCAGCCGAGGCTCCATCTTGTGTCATGTGACCGTTCTCCGTACCTTAAAAAATGCAAAAACCATAGATAATACAAGATCTGAAACTAAAACCCAGGACAGCGGTGGGCGGTATTATGTCACAGCTCCGACCCGCTCAGACTATTGGTTCATACTGCAGAGCAATCGCCGTAAACATCAATTTAGACTGTAATCCAACCAAGGACAATGTCTGCAAGGAGTCTGTATGATGTCCAAAGACAGACTGATAGCGGAATAAATAATAATAATTCTCAACTGCAGCTTTGGATGTGACTGGAGTGCGAGAACTGATATAGCGGGATCCAAAGAATACATTACCTGATGTGTAAGTGTCAGCGCAGAGATTACAGAATAGAAATATAACCGGGCCAGGAGCAAATAACTAATTATTATATGGCAGTATTATATTACAGTGCGGCTACAAAGAGGCAATTGTATGAACGGCGGCCTAATAACAAGCGACGAAGAAAAGTGACAACAGCTCAAGATAACGCAAGTACAGAGAAAGCCAAGACACAGCGAGGAGTCAGAAATGAAAAACCGACACCACATACACCGAAAACTATAAGAGCAATCACTCCCATCATGTATACATGTACAAGAATATAAGTACCATAATACTGCTTCTATGTACAAGAATATAACTACTATAATACTACTACTATGTACAAGAACATAACTACTATAATACTGCTCCTATGTACAAGAATATAACTACTATAATACTGCTCCTATGTACAAGAATATAACTACTATAATACTACTCCTATGTACAAGAATATAACTACTATAATACTACTCCTATGTACAAGAATATAACTACTATAATACTACCTCCTATGTACAAGAATATAACTACTATAATACTACCTCCTATGTACAAGAATATAACTACTATAATACTACTCCTATGTACAAGAATATAACTACTATAATACTGCTCCTATGTACAAGAATATAACTACTATAATACTGCTCCTATGTACAAGAATATAACTACTATAATACTACTCCTATGTACAAGAATATAACTACTATAATACTGCTCCTATGTACAGGAATATAACTACTATAATACTACTCCTATGTACAAGAATATAACTACTATAATACTACTCCTATGTACAGGAATATAACTACTATAATACTACTCCTATGTACAGGAATATAACTACTATAATACTACTCCTATGTACAAGAATATAACTACTATAATACTGCTCCTATGTACAATAATATAACTACTATAATACTGCTCCTATGTACAAGAATATAACTATTATAATACTGCTCCTATGTACAAGAATATAACTACTATAATACTACCTCCTATGTACAAGAATATAACTACTATAATACTACTCCTATTTACAAGAATATAACTACTATAATACTACTCCTATGTACAAGAATATAACTATTATAATACTACTCCTATGTACAAGAATATAACTACTATAATACTGCTCCTATGTACAAGAATATAACTACTATAATACTACTCCTATGTACAAGAATATAACTACTATAATACTACTCCTATGTACAAGAATATAACTACTATAATACTACTCCTATGTACAAGAATATAACTACTATAATACTGCTCCTATGTACAAGAATATAACTACTATAATACTACTCCTATGTACAAGAATATAACTACTATAATACTGCTCCTATGTACAAGAATATAACTACTATAATACTGCTCCTATGTACAAGAATATAACTACTATAATACTGCTCCTATGTACAAGAATATAACTACTATAATACTGCTACTATGTACAAGAATATAACTACTATAATACTACTCCTATGTACAAGAATATAACTACTATAATACTGCTTCTATGTACAAGAATATAACTACTATAATACTACTCCTATGTACAAGAATATAACTACTATAATACTGCTCCTATGTACAAGAATATAACTACTATAATACTGCTCCTATGTACAAGAATATAACTACTATAATACTACTTCTATGTACAAGAATATAACTACTATAATACTACTCCTATGTACAAGAATATAACTACTATAATACTGCTCCTATATACAAGAATATAACTACTATAATACTACTCCTATGTACAAGAATATAACTACTATAATACTACTCCTATGTACAAGAATATAACTACTATAATACTGCTCCTATATACAAGAATATAACTACTATAATACTACTCCTATGTACAAGAATATATCTACTATAATACTACTCTTATGTACAAGAACATAACTACTATAATACTACCTCCTATGTACAAGAATATAACTACTATAATACTACTCCTATGTACAAGAATATAACTACTATAATACTGCTCCTATATACAAGAATTTAACTACTATAATACTACTCCTATGTACAAGAATATATCTACTATAATACTACTCTTATGTACAAGAACATAACTACTATAATACTACTCCTATGTACAAGAATATAACTACTATAATACTGCTCCTATGTACAGGAATATAACTACTATAATACTACTCCTATGTACAGGAATATAACTACTATAATACTGCTCCTATGTACAAGAATATAACTACTATAATACTACTCCTATGTATAAGAATATAACTACTATAATACTACCTCCTCTGTACAAGAATATAACTACAATAATACTACTCCTATGTACAAGAATATAACTACTATAATACTACTCCTATGTACAAGAATATAACTACTATAATACTACTCCTATGTACAAGAATATAACTACTATAATACTGCTCCTATGTACAAGAATATAACTACTATAATACTACTCCTATGTACAAGAATATAACTACTATAATACTACTCCTATGTACAAGAATATAACTACTATAATACTGCTCCTATGTACAAGAATATAACTACTATAATACTACTCCTATGTACAAGAATATAACTACTATAATACTGCTCCTATGTACAAGAATATAACTACTATAATACTACTCCTATGTACAAGAATATAACTACTATAATACTACTCCTATGTACAAGAATATAACTACTATAATACTACTCCTATGTACAAGAATATAACTACTATAATACTACCTCCTATATACAAGAATATAACTACTATAATACTACTCCTATGTACAAGAATATAACTACTATAATACTATTCCTATGTACAAGAATATAACTACTATAATACTGCTCCTATGTACAAGAATATAACTACTATAATACTACTCCTATGTACAAGAATATAACTACTATAATACTACCTCCTATGTACAAGAATATAACTACTATAATACTACTCCTATGTACAAGAATATAACTACTATAATACTATTCCTATGTACAAGAATATAACTACTATAATACTACCTCCTATATACAAGAATATAACTACTATAATACTACCTCCTATATACAAGAATATAACTACTATAATACTACTCCTATGTACAAGAATATAACTACTATAATACTATTCCTATGTACAAGAATATAACTACTATAATACTGCTCCTATGTACAAGAATATAACTACTATAATACTACTCCTATGTACAAGAATATAACTACTATAATACTACCTCCTATGTACAAGAATATAACTACTATAATACTACTCCTATGTACAAGAATATAACTACTATAATACTGCTCCTATGTACAAGAATATAACTACTATAATACTGCTCCTATGTACAAGAATATAACTACTATAATACTGCTCCTATGTACAAGAATATAACTACTATAATACTACTCCTATGTACAAGAATATAACTACTATAATACTACTCCTATGTACAAGAATATAACTACTATAATACTGCTCCTATATACAAGAATATAACTACTATAATACTACTCCTATGTACAAGAATATAACTACTATAATACTCCTATGTACAAGAATATAACTACTATAATACTTCTCCTATGTACAAGAATATAACTACTATAATACTACTCCTATGTACAAGAATATAACTACTATAATACTACTCCTATGTACAAGAATATAACTACTATAATACTGCTCCTATGTACAAGAATATAACTACTATAATACTACTCCTATGTACAAGAATATAACTACTATAATACTACTCCTATGTACAAGAATATAACTACTATAATACTGCTCCTATATACAAGAATATAACTACTATAATACTACTCCTATGTACAAGAATATAACTACTATAATACTCCTATGTACAAGAATATAACTACTATAATACTTCTCCTATGTACAAGAATATAACTACTATAATACTACTCCTATGTACAAGAATATAACTACTATAATACTACTCCCTATGTACAAGAATATAACTACTATAATACTGCTCCTATGTACAAGAATATAACTACTATAATACTACTCCTATGTACAAGAATATAACTACTATAATACTACTCCTATGTACAAGAATATAACTACTATAATACTGCTCCTATGTACAAGAATATAACTACTATAATACTACCTCCTATGTACAAGAATATAACTACTATAATACTGCTCCTATGTACAAGAATATAACTACTATAATACTACTCCTATGTACAAGAATATAACTACTATAATACTACTCCTATGTACAAGAATATAACTACTATAATACTGCTCCTATGTACAAGAATATAACTACTATAATACTACCTCCTATGTACAAGAATATAACTACTATAATACTGCTCCTATGTACAAGAATATAACTACTATAATACTACTCCTATGTACAAGAATATAACTACTATAATACTACTCCTATGTACAAGAATATAACTACTATAATACTGCTCCTATGTACAAGAATATAACTACTATAATACTACCTCCTATGTACAAGAATATAACTACTATAATACTACTCCTATGTACAAGAATATAACTACTATAATACTACTCCTATGTACAAGAATATAACTACTATAATACTGCTCCTATGTACAAGAATATAACTACTATAATACTGCTCCTATGTACAAGAATATAACTACTATAATACTGCTCCTATGTACAAGAATATAACTACTATAATACTGCTCCTATGTACAGGAATATAACTACTATAATACTACTCCTATGTACAAGAATATAACTACTATAATACTACTCCTATGTACAAGAATATAACTACTATAATACTACCTCCTATGTACAAGAATATAACTACTATAATACTACTCCTATGTACAAGAATATAACTACTATAATACTACTCCTATGTACAAGAATATAACTACTATAATACTACTCCTATGTACAAGAATATAACTACTATAATACTACTCCTATGTACAAGAATATAACTACTATAATACTGCTCCTATGTACAAGAATATAACTACTATAATACTACTCCTATGTACAAGAATATAACTACTATAATACTGCTCCTATGTACAAGAATATAACTACTATAATACTGCTCCTATGTACAAGAATATAACTACTATAATACTACCTCCTATGTACAAGAATATAACTACTATAATACTACTCCTATGTACAAGAATATAACTACTATAATACTACTCCTATGTACAAGAATATAACTACTATAATACTACTCCTATGTACAAGAATATAACTACTATAATACTGCTCCTATGTACAAGAATATAACTACTATAATACTGCTCCTATGTACAAGAATATAACTACTATAATACTACCTCCTATGTACAAGAATATAACTACTATAATACTGCTCCTATGTACAGGAATATAACTACTATAATACTACCTCCTATGTACAAGAATATAACTACTATAATACTACTCCTATGTACAAGAATATAACTACTATAATACTGCTCCTATGTACAGGAATATAACTACTATAATACTACTCCTATGTACAAGAATATAACTACTATAATACTACTCCTATGTACAAGAATATAACTACTATAATACTACTCCTATGTACAAGAATATAACTACTATAATACTGCTCCTATGTACAAGAATATAACTACTATAATACTGCTCCTATGTACAAGAATATAACTACTATAATACTACCTCCTATGTACAAGAATATAACTACTATAATACTACTCCTATGTACAAGAATATAACTACTATAATACTGCTCCTATGTACAAGAATATAACTACTATAATACTACCTCCTATGTACAAGAATATAACTACTATAATACTACTCCTATGTACAAGAATATAACTACTATAATACTGCTCCTATGTACAAGAATATAACTACTATAATACTGCTCCTATGTACAAGAATATAACTACTATAATACTGCTCCTATGTACAAGAATATAACTACTATAATACTGCTCCTATGTACAAGAATATAACTACTATAATACTACCTCCTATGTACAAGAATATAACTACTATAATACTGCTCCTATGTACAAGAATATAACTACTATAATACTGCTCCTATGTACAAGAATATAACTACTATAATACTGCTCCTATATACAAGAATATAACTACTATAATACTACTCCTATGTACAAGAATATAACTACTATAATACTGCTCCTATGTACATGAATATAACTACTATAATACTACTATATACTGCTCTATAGACTCGGGTTATTTCTATAATACTCTCTTTGTGTTTCTGGGCGTGGCTAATCAGTGACATTATTTTATTGCTATCTCTCATTGGTCCGGCGGTCTATAAGCCCCTCCCCTGCTGTGTATGTATATATTATATAGGTTATATATCGCCTCCGATCTCTTCGGTTTTCCTCTCTCCTTGTAGTTGTAGTCTCGGTATTTCTTACCTCTCGGACTCTCTGCCGCTTTGCGGTGTCTTGTCAGACGTTCCCTCAGGTATCGCTTCCTTGGCTCCGCCTTCAGCTTATACACAGTCGTCTCCTTAAAGACATAATGTCCTGGACATTGAGGATCGCTGTATCTTATCCGCTCTCAGGTTGCGGTTTTTCATGTGAAGCCTCAGAGCTGTAATCCTCATGGTTGCTATGGATGACGGCTCCGCGGTTGGTAACCTATAGCATTACGTGTATGGCGGCCGGGACTTCTGCTCTTACATGGAGTCTCCCCTGCGGTGATGCGGAGCGGCGAGGTCTGATGGCGGTGGGCGGGTCCTCTGTAGGGCTCAGGATGGGGCGCAGTTTTTCGGACTTTGGTTCAGAAATTGGTTTTAAATTCTCACCAATCTCTGTAAATTTCTCTACAGGAATGGCTGATACTAACAGCCCCTCCCCCGAGCGCAGACCCCGACTACTGACCCCGCTGTGTCCCATCCATATACTGACCCTGATATCTGCACCTCTGACAGTACAATATGAATTCTCTGCGCCGCCCCTTTAATTATATTTGATCAGATCCTTTAATTACCTAATGTTCAGGATATTGGTCACCTGACACCGAAATACCAAACAACCCCCCTCCCCCGCCCCGTGTGACAGCAAGAGCAACCAACGTGATAAATGTCACTGAGCACAGAAACTTATCATCAGGACAAGGAAAGAAAGAAAGATGGCGAAATAATCACCCCGAGCCGGATTATAGAAAGGGGGGGGAGGGAGAGGGGGAGAGGGGGCAGGGGGGAGGCAGTATTATGCACACTTATACACAATAAATACCACTAGGGGGAGCTCACTACATACAGTATATACAGTCACCACTAGGGGGAGCTCACTACATACAGTATATACAGTCACCACTAGGAGGAGCTCACTACATACAGTATATACAGTCACCACTAGAGGGAGCTCACTACATACAGATTATACAGTCACCACTAGGAGGAGCTCACTACATACAGTATATACAGTCACCACTAGGGGGAGCTCACTACATACAGTATATACAGTCACCACTAGGAGGAGCTCACTACATACAGTATATACAGTCACCACTAGGGGGAGCTCACTACATACAGATTATACATTCACCACTAGGAGGAGCTCACTACATACAGTATATACAGTCACCACTAGGGGGAGCTCACTACATACAGTATATACAGTCACCACTAGGGGGAGCTCACTACATACAGTATATACAGTCACCACTAGGGGGAGCTCACTACATACAGTATATACAGTCACCACTAGGGGGAGCTCACTACATACAGATTATACATTCACCACTAGGAGGAGCTCACTACATACAGTATATACAGTCACCACTAGGGGGAGCTCACTACATACAGTATATACAGTCACCACTAGGAGGAGCTCACTACATACAGTATATACAGTCACCACTAGGGGGAGCTCACTACATACAGTATATACAGTCACCACTAGGGGGAGCTCACTACATACAGTATATACAGTCACCACTAGGAGGAGCTCACTACATACAGATTATACAGTCACCACTAGGGGGAGCTCACTACATACAGATTATACAGTCACCACTAGGAGGAGCTCACTACATACAGATTATACAGTCACCACTAGGAGGAGCTCACTACATACAGATTATACAGTCACCACTAGGGGGAGCTCACTACATACAGATTATACAGTCACCACTAGGGGGAGCTCACTACATACAGTATATACAGTCACCACTAGGAGGAGCTCACTACATACAGATTATACAGTCACCACTAGGGGGAGCTCACTACATACTGTATATACAGTCACCACTAGGAGGAGCTCACTACATACAGATTATACAGTCACCACTAGGAGGAGCTCACTGCAAACAGATTATACAGTCACCACTAGGGGGAGCTCACCACATACAGATTATACAGTCACCACTAGTAGGAGCTCACTACATACAGATTATACAGTCACCACTAGGAGGAGCTCACTACATACAGATTATACAGTCACCACTAGGAGGAGCTCACTACATACAGACTATACAGTCACCACTAGGAGGAGCTCACTACATACAGATTATACAGTTAAATTGTGTCGGTTATACTGTTGTCTTCCACCTTCCTTTGCCCCAGTATACCGACCAACCGGAGAAGGTCTATACCGGACCAAAACGTCTCTTCATTTTTTGTCAGATGTAAATAACGATATACACTTCAGGACGCATGGATGTAGAGGGCCGGAAATTCATTTCTTTTGCATACTATGGCAGTGAGAAGCCTTTTCCTGGCGCCGTGTACCTGAGTGACGGTACTTTATTATTATTATTATTATTATCTAGTGTTGGGATTATAGATTGCAGCAAATATTATATTATACAGAGAGCGCCCCCTGGTGTTCTGAGGCCCGGGGCTCACAGAAGTCACAGATATTTGCCCTTCACCTGTCGCCGTCCTCTTACTCCTTGAGCTCTAGGTGATGTGTTGTTGGATTAGTCGGACACTCTCAGGCGCCGCTGCTCACGTGTTCAGTCCGGGTGGAATTTGCCGCCTCTACCTGTGACTGAACAATGGGGCAATTTATCTGAGCAGATTTTTGATGTTAATCTGCAGATTGTTGGTTATTACGTTTCAGGATATTTATGTAACCGTGCGGCCTGACCATCGTCTTCTCAGCACTGAATCCTCAGGCGCTCCCTGCACGGGTCAGCACATCAGGGGTTAAAGAGGATCAATGTGAACACAGTCTGATGGGAACTAAACAGCCTTCACCTCCCAAAGAAGACGATCGCACCGCCCTCATCTCCTCTCTCCAGAAACCAAAAAGGCTTCTTGAAACTTTTCACTCCTTACACCCAAGGTGCAGACGCCATAGAGCTGATCCCCCTCACCTACCATAGTACTGATCCCCCCTCACCTACCATAGTACTGACCCCCCCTCACCTACCATAGTACTGATCCCCTCACCTACCATAGTACTGATCCCCTCACCTACCATAGTACTGATCCCCTCACCTACCATAGTACTGATCCCCCTCACCTACCATAGTACTGATCCCCTCACCTACCATAGTACTGATCCCCTCACCTACCATAGTACTGATCCCCCCTCACCTACCATAGTACTGATCCCCCCTCACCTACCATAGTACTGACCCCCCCTCACCTACCATAGTACTGATCCCCCCTCACCTACCATAGTACTGACCCCCCCTCACCTACCATAGTACTGATCCCCTCACCTACCATAGTACTGATCCCCTCACCTACCATAGTACTGATCCCCTCACCTACCATAGTACTGATCCCCTCACCTACCATAGTACTGATCCCCTCACCTACCATAGTACTGATCCCCCTCACCTACCATAGTACTGATCCCCTCACCTACCATAGTACTGATCCCCCTCACCTACCATAGTACTGATCCCCTCACCTACCATAGTACTGATCCCCCCTCACCTACCATAGTACTGATCTCCCATCACCTACCATAGTACTGATCCCCTCACCTACCATAGTACTGATCCCATCACCTACCATAGTACTGATCCCCTCTCACCTACCATAGTACTGATCCCCTCACCTACCATAGTACTGATCCCATCACCTACCATAGTACTGATCCCCCCCTCACCTACCATAGTACAGATCCCCCCCCACCTACCATAGTACTGATCCCCCCACCACCTACCATAGTACTGATCCCACCACCTACCATAGTACTGATCCCACCACCTACCATAGTACTGATCCCCTCACCAGCCGCACTTCAGACTGTCCATTCTCATCTTTTGAACCTGTTACAGAAGAGGAAGTCTCCCAGCTACTTTCTTCATCTCGCCCTACAAACTGCAGTAGTGACCCCTCCCCTCACACCTTCTCCAATCTCTGTCGCCTGCTGTCACGACTTACCTTACTAAAATATTTACCCTCTCTCTCTCTCTTCTGGAATCTTCCCATCCTCCTCCTTCAAGCATGCTGTTATAACCCCGCTATTGATAAAACCCTCCCTGGACCCGTCCTGTGCTGCTAACTACCGATCTGTCTCTAATCTCCCCTTCAGCTCTAAACTTTTGGAACGCCTGGTTTATTCTCGGTTAATTCGTTATTTCTCTGCTAACTCTCTGCTTGACCCCTTGCAATCTGGTTTCCGCGCTCTGCACTCTACTGAAACGGCTCTCACAAAAGTCTCCAATGATCTCCTAATGGCTAAATCCAATGGTGACTTCTCTCTTCTTATTCTTCTGGACCTCTCTGCAGCTTGTGACACTGTTGACCATCATCTCCTCCTCACTCTGCTCCGCTCAGTCGGCCTCAATGACACTGCGCTCTCCTGGTTCTCCTCTTATCTCTCAGCACTTTCAGTCTATCATTCGCGGGCTCTGTTTCCTCCCCTCTTTCCCTTGCTGTTGGGGTTCCTCAGGGCTCGGTCCTCGGCCCCCTGCTCTTTTCTCTCTACACAGCCCCCATTGGACAAACAATCGCCAGATTTGGCTTCAGGTCCCATCTTTATGCTGATGACACCCAATTATACACATCTTCCCGTGACATCACCCCTGCACTCATACAGAACACCAGTGACTGTCTCTCTGCTGTCTCTAATATCATGTCCTCTCTCTATCTGACACTAAATCTCTCGAAGACTGAACTACTACTGTTTCCACCATCTAATAGATCTGTCCCTGATATATCCATTGTAGTCTCAGGCCTTACTATAACTCCTAGGCAGCAGGCCCGCTGCCTCGGGGTCGTGTGTGACGCAGACCTTTCCTTCACCCCTCATATTGAATCACTCGCACGTTCATGTCACCTCCACCTCAAAAACGTCTCCAGAATACACCCTTTCCTCACCAGAGATACACTAAAGACACTTATTGTCTCTCTGATTCATTCTCGCCTTGACTACTGTAACTCCTTACTAATCCGTCTTCCCCTCACTAAACTCTCCCCTCTACAATCTATTCTGAATGCAGCGGCCAGGCTCATCTATCAGGCTAGACGCTACAGCGAGGCCTCCGGTCTGTGCCGGTCACTACAGCGAGGCCTCCGGTCTGTGCCGGTCACTACAGCGAGGCCTCCGGTCTGTGCCGGTCGTTACATTGGCTGCCTATTCAATATAGAATAAAATATAAAGTTCTCCCCCTCCCCCACAAGGCTCTCCATAATGCCGCACCCCCATACATCTCCTCCCTCATCTCTGTCTACCGCCCAACCCCCGCTCTCCGCTCACTCAATGACCTAACACTTCCATCCTCTATTATCAGAACCTCCCCCGCTCGTATACAAGACTTCTCCCGAGCTGCACCACTTCTCTGGAATGCTCTACCCCGGACAATCAGAGGAACTCCCAATTTCTACAGCTTCAAACGCAAACTAAAGACACATCTTATCAGACCGGCCGATCACAATGTCTAACGTAAACCCTTCCCCCTCCTCTGTCCCCGCCCCCACATTACCCCACATGATATGATGTCATCTCAGGATAACTTTATAGGTCCGAGCTCCATCCACATGTTACAGGACACGACTGGTGACGGCTCATAAAGTCTTATGTTTGTGTAATGACAGTCACCTCTATTACAGAAGTGTCTGACCCCTGTATAAGCAATGCCGCCCCTGCTACCTCTTGTGTCACCCCCTCTACCTCATAGATTGTAAGCTCTTGTGAGCAGGGCCCTCAGTCCCATTGTGTGCAGTGACTATCTCTTTGTAATGTCTCTTTCTGTCTGTATTTGATCCCTACACATTGTACAGCGCTGCGGAATATGTTGGCGCTATAGAAATATGCTAGCTATAACCCGCGACTTCGTCGTCCACCCCCTGATGCCAGCGCAAACCACCTGCAGCGCGGCCCGTGGGCCCCAACGCCCCTCTACTTGTGGCCAGAGCGGGCCTGCCCCCAGGATCTTGTCCCCCCCATCTCTGCCCCCAGCTTCATGTCCCCCCTTCTCTGCCCCCAGTGTCTTGCCCCCCCATCTCATGTTCCCCCATCCTGCCCCCACCCCCTACATCGTCCCCCGTGTAGTAGCTCTCACCTTTGTCTCTCTCTTGCTCCCTCTGCTGGCTGCCTGCACACACTGCTCCTGCTGCTCCCTGTGGCGTTTACGTAGCAGAGCAGGCCCGGCCTCATAGCAACCAGACGCCGGAGCTCGCTGTGCTTCATACAGGACACAGACAGCAGCACGAGAAGTGTATGGAGCAGAGGAGAGAGACAAAGGTGAGAGCTACTACACGGGGGGACGATGTAGGGGGGAACTGAAGCTGGGGACCTGGGGACACCCCCTCCCTGGGACACCCCCTCCCCCCGCTGCACAGACCTGTATGTGTAGTGTAGGGTGCAGCAGCCTCCTCCGCGATGTGTGTAGGCAGCGTGGTATAGCTGTTGCTCCGGGACCTGCACCAATAGGAGGAGCGTGGACAGACCAGTGCTGGCAGAATGCCAGCTTGTACAGCCGAGCCCGGAGGGGTGTTTGGAGGGTGACGGTGGCGATTTGGGGTGTGACCCACATTTAAAGTAGCCTATTTGACTTTCGTGGGAAATATGTAGGTGTGTGTGAAATTTCACCCAAATCCATTCAGCCGTTGGGCTGTGATTGAGAAACAAACATCCGAACATCCAAACCCACAAACTCACAAACATTCACCTTTATAATATTAATAGGATTATTATATATTGTTATACTCCAGTCACGCCCAAAGCTGCACGTACAACTATGCTACTACATCATTCAGAGTGGTGGTAGAGAGGTGTAGGCCTCAGTGTGGTGACCAGCGGTGGTAGAGAGGTGTAGGCCTCAGTGTGGTGACCAGCAGTGGTAGAGAGGTGTAGGCCTCAGTGTGGTGACCAGAGGTGGTAGAGAGGTGTAGGCCTCAGTGTGATGACCAGCAGTGGTAGAGAGGTGTAGGCCTTAGTATGGTGACCAGCAGTGGTAGAGAGTTGTAGGCCTCAGTGTGGTGACCAGAGGTGGTAGAGAGGTGTAGGCCTCAGTGTGGTGACCAGCGGTGGTAGAGAGGTGTAGGCCTCAGTGTGGTGACCAGAGGTGGTAGAGAGGTGTAGGCCTCAGTGTGATGACCAGCGGTGGTAGAGAGGTGTAGGCCTCAGTGTGGTGACCAGAGGTGGTAGAGAGGTGTAGGCCTCAGTGTGATGACCAGCAGTGGTAGAGAGGTGTAGGCCTCAGTGTGATGACCAGCGGTGGTAGAGAGGTGTAGGCCTCAGTGTGATGACCAGCGGTGGTAGAGAGGTGTAGGCCTCAGTGTGATGACCAGAAGTGGTAGAGAGGTGTAGGCCTCAGTATGGTGACCAGCGGTGGTAGAGAGGTGTAGGCCTCAGTGTGGTGACCAGCGGTGGTAGAGAGGTGTAGGCCTCAGTGTGATGACCAGCGGTGGTAGAGAGGTGTAGGCCTCAGTGTGATGACCAGCAGTGGTAGAGAGGTGTAGGCCTCAGTATGGTGACCAGTGGTAGAGAGGTGACTGGCAGGGTTTAGTCCTTCAGGTTAAGAGGGTTCCTATATTGAGACTGTCTACTAGTTGTTATGGGTTGGGATTGCCAGGGGGATCCTCAGAGGAGGGACTGAGTAGCAGTGCAGCCAATGGCAAGGTAGGGGTGGGCATTTAGAGCGCCTGCACCTTTGATATGTCAGCCATACTTGCCCAGATTAACTCCTGGATGAGTGGGCAAGTCTCCCGGGTCTGGCACAAGGCTCCCTCATCCAGCGGGCCTTCTCTTACTTCACCAGTGACATGGGCACTATCACATCCCATAAACGGGTCAGCGAGGCCTCTACATTGCTTGCCCACATCACAGAAAGGGGGCAGATCCGTGACCTCTTTCCTAAACATTGATAAGTATGGCATTAACCCTTTGTGGCCTGAAGGGACACCGCAGCATTTACCATTTTAATCTGGGGTCACACAGGCCTTCGATCAGTTGTCAGCTTAGGGACAGTTCACACTGGTTTTTTCCACCTCAAAATCTGTTTTCATTGGCTGCCCCATCTCACCGTTAGCTCCCAGGGCCCGCCCAGCTGCCACTCCAGCCCCACCCCCAATCAGTTCACCATCTCTCACAATTCCATTTTTTTTTTTTTATCTTATAGACAAATAAACCTGATCTGAATATAAAATTTATTATAAAACTCGGAGGCCGCCAGGAATTTCTTGAGAAATCCATAATTTCCGTCTAATCTTCAGCTCCATCCAGAATGCGCTGGAAAGAGAACGGGGAGAACATGTAGCCGCCTCCCGAGTAAAACTTATTCTGAAACTCCACCCTGCAGAGAGAAAAAAATTATTGCAATTTACAGTTTTTTCTAATATAAATTAATTCAGGGGGAGGGCATTCCCAGAGTGTTCCTAATGCTGAAGGAGCTAACCACCAGGCACAAAGCATCCTGGGAACTAGGAATATAATCTGTGAGGAACACAAGCTCCGCCCCCGAGGAGCCTTCATGTAACTGTTGGATATTATGGACCTCTCAGTACTCACCAGTGGAGACGCAGGGCGTGCAGGAAGGCCGACAGACCTTCCATAATCAACAATATGGCTATCGTGAGGACGGCAAAGATAGCAAAAATGATAAAAACACCAATGAGGCCGCCCCAACCAGCGCTGGAGAGACCAATATGCATCACCATGGTCCACAAGACTTCAGACAGCTCTGCGGGGGAGGAAAAGAGGGCGGGTCAAGACGGTGAAGAGAGAAGTATGGCAAAGAGAGTCAATCGGATTGGTCAGGCTGATTTTAAGGTAGTTGACATATTATTTGGAGCTGAATCGGGGGTTGTGGGATTAAAGGTGAGAGGTGAAGGTCACACGTCAGACTTACGGGCATGCGCCAGACTCAGGGCCCAGAGACGCAGGTAGGAGGCCGTGTTGGAGATGCAGCCCAGGCAGTACTCAATGGTGTGGATGGCCTGGTGGACAAATATGTCTCCGAAATCAAACTAAAAGAGAAGATGATGATGGTGAGAAGGAGGAGGCTGAGGAGGAGGAGGAGGCTGAGGAGGAGGAGGAGGCGGCTGAGGAGGTAGAGGAGGAGGTGGAAGAGGAAGAGGCTGAAAGGGAGGCAGAGGCTGAGGAGGCGGTAGAGGAGGAGGAGGAGGTAAAAGAAGATTAAAGGGGTAGTAGAGGAGGCGGCAGAGGCAGAGGGGCAGCACAGTTGCCAACTGTGAAATGATAAGGTCATTATTATGTGACTTCTCAGCCACTGCTGCAATATTTCTTCTTAAAGGGGCGGTGTTTAAACAAAGACAATACATTATGGGGATATCAAAACAATGTGATAAGAAACTTGTAGGGCTCTACTGCCACCTGTCTGCCATTACTATAGTACTACGGCTCTACTGCCACCTGTCTGCCAGGATTAGAATACTACAGCTCTACTGCCACCAGTCTGCCAGGATTAGAGTACTACAGCTCTACTGCCACCTGTCTGCCAGGATTAGAGTACTACAGCTCAACTGCCACCTGTCTGCCATTACTATAGTACTACAGCTCTACTGCCACCTGTCTGCCAGGACTATAGTACTACAGCTCTACTGCCACCAGTCTGCCAGGATTAGAGTACTACAGCTCTACTGCCACCTGTCTGCCATTACTATAGTACTACAGCTCTACTGCCACCTGTCTGCCAGGATTAGAGTACTACAGCTCAACTGCCACCTGTCTGCCATTACTATAGTACTACAGCTCTACTGCCACCTGTCTGCCAGGACTATAGTACTACAGCTCTACTGCCACCTGTCTACCATTACTATAGTTCTACAGCTCTACTGCCACCTGTCTGCCATTATTATAGTTCTACAGCTCTACTGCCACCTGTCTGCCATTATTATAGTTCTACAGCTCTACTGCCACCTGTCTACCATTACTATAGTACTACAGCTCTACTGCCACCTGTCTGCCAGGACTATAGTACTACAGCTCTACTGCCACCTGTCTGCCATTACTATAGTTCTACAGCTCTACTGCCACCTGTCTGCCATTATTATAGTACTACAGCTCTACTGCCACCTGTCTACCATTACTATAGTTCTACAGCTCTACTGCCACCTGTCTACCATTACTATAGTACTACAGCTCTACTGCCACCTGTCTGCCATTACTATAGTTCTACAGCTCTACTGCCACCTGTCTGCCATTATTATAGTACTACAGCTCTACTGCCACCTGTCTACCATTACTATAGTACTACAGCTCTACTGCCACCTGTCTACCATTACTATAGTTCTACAGCTCTACTGCCACCTGTCTGCCATTATTATAGTACTACAGCTCTACTGCCACCTGTCTACCATTACTATAGTTCTACAGCTCTACTGCCACCTGTCTGCCATTACTATAGTACTACGGCTCTACTGCCACCTGTCTGCCAGGACTATAGTACTACAGCTCTACTGCCACCTGTCTACCATTACTACAGTTCTACAGCTCTACTGCCACCTGTCTGCCATTATTATAGTACTACAGCTCTACTGCCACCTGTCTGCCAGGATTAGAGTACTACAGCTCTACTGCCACCTGTCTGCCAGGATTAGAGTACTACAGCTCTACTGCCACCTGTCTGCCATTACTATAGTACTACAGCTCTACTGCCACCTGTCTGCCAGGACGAGAGTACTACAGCTCTACTGCCACCTGTCTACCATGACTATAGTACTACAGCTCTACTGCCACCTTTCTGCCAGGACTATAGTACTACAGCTCTACTGCCACCTGTCTACCATTACTATAGTTCTACAGCTCTACTGCCACCAGTCTGCCAGGACTATAGTACTACAGCTCTACTGCCACCTGTCTACCATTACTATAGTACTACAGCTCTACTGCCACCTGTCTGCCAGGACTATAGTAATACAGCTCTACTGCCACCTGTCTACCATTACTATAGTTCTACAGCTCTACTGCCACCTGTCTGCCATTATTATAGTTCTACAGCTCTACTGCCACCTGTCTGCCATTATTATAGTTCTACAGCTCTACTGCCACCTGTCTACCATTACTATAGTACTACAGCTCTACTGCCACCTGTCTGTCAGGACTATAGTACTACAGCTCTACTGCCACCTGTCTACCATTACTATAGTTCTACAGCTCTACTGCCACCTGTCTGCCATTATTATAGTTCTACAGCTCTACTGCCACCTGTCTGCCATTACTATAGTACTACAGCTCTACTGCCACCTGTCCGCCATTATTATAGTTCTACAGCTCTACTGCCACCTGTCTGCCATTATTATAGTTCTACAGCTCTACTGCCACCTGTCTACCATTACTATAGTACTACAGCTCTACTGCCACCTGTCTGCCAGGACTATAGTACTACAGCTCTACTGCCACCTGTCTACCATTACTATAGTTCTACAGCTCTACTGCCACCTGTCTGCCATTATTATAGTTCTACAGCTCTACTGCCACCTGTCTACCATTACTATAGTACTACAGCTCTACTGCCACCTGTCTGCCATTATTATAGTACTACAGCTCTACTGCCACCTGTCTACCATTACTATAGTACTACAGCTCTACTGCCACCTGTCTACCATTACTATAGTTCTACAGCTCTACTGCCACCTGTCTGCCAGAACTATAGTACTACAGCTCTACTGCCACCTGTCTACCATTACTATAGTTCTACAGCTCTACTGCCACCTGTCCGCCATTACTATAGTACTACGGCTCTACTGCCACCTGTCTGCCAGGATTAGAGTACTACAGCTCTACTGCCACCTGTCTGCCAGGATTAGAGTACTACAGCTCTACTGCCACCTGTCTGCCAGGATTAGAGTACTACAGCTCTACTGCCACATGTCTACCATTACTATAGTACTACAGCTCTACTGCCACCTGTCTGCCAGGACTATAGTACTACAGCTCTACTGCCACCTGTCTGCCATTACTATAGTTCTACAGCTCTACTGCCACCTGTCTGCCATTATTATAGTTCTACAGCTCTACTGCCACCTGTCTACTATTACTATAGTACTACAGCTCTACTGCCACCTGTCTGCCATTATTATAGTTCTACAGCTCTACTGCCACCTGTCTACCATTACTATAGTACTACAGCTCTACTGCCACCTGTCTGCCATTACTATAGTTCTACAGCTCTACTGCCACCTGTCTGCCATTATTATAGTTCTACAGCTCTACTGCCACCTGTCTACTATTACTATAGTACTACAGCTCTACTGTCACCTGTCTGCCATTATTATAGTTCTACAGCTCTACTGCCACCTGTCTGCCATTATTATAGTTCTACAGCTCTACTGCCACCTGTCTACTATTACTATAGTACTACAGCTCTACTGCCACCTGTCTACCATTACTATAGTTCTACAGCTCTACTGCCACCTGTCTACTATTACTATAGTACTACAGCTCTACTGCCACCTGTCTACCATTACTATAGTTCTACAGCTCTACTGCCACCTGTCTGCCAGAACTATAGTATTACAGCTCTACTGCCACCTGTCTACCATTACTATAGTTCTACAGCTCTACTGCCACCTGTCTGCCATTACTATAGTACTACGGCTCTACTGCCACCTGTCTGCCAGGACTATAGTACTACAGCTCTACTGCCACCTGTCTACCATTACTACAGTTCTACAGCTCTACTGCCACCTGTCTGCCATTATTATAGTACTACAGCTCTACTGCCACCTGTCTGCCAGGATTAGAGTACTACAGCTCTACTGCCACCTGTCTGCCAGGATTAGAGTACTACAGCTCTACTGCCACCTGTCTGCCATTACTATAGTACTACAGTTCTACTGCCACCTGTCTGCCAGGACTATAGTACTACAGCTCTACTGCCACCTGTCTGCCAGGACGAGAGTACTACAGCTCTACTGCCACCTGTCTACCATGACTATAGTACTACAGCTCTACTGCCACCTTTCTGCCAGGACTATAGTACTACAGCTCTACTGCCACCTGTCTACCATTACTATAGTTCTACAGCTCTACTGCCACCTGTCTGCCAGGACTATAGTACTACAGCTCTACTGCCACCTGTCTACCATTACTATAGTACTACAGCTCTACTGCCACCTGTCTGCCAGGACTATAGTACTACAGCTCTACTGCCACCTGTCTACCATTACTATAGTTCTACAGCTCTACTGCCACCTGTCTGCCATTATTATAGTTCTACAGCTCTACTGCCACCTGTCTGCCATTATTATAGTTCTACAGCTCTACTGCCACCTGTCTACCATTACTATAGTACTACAGCTCTACTGCCACCTGTCTGCCAGGACTATAGTACTACAGCTCTACTGCCACCTGTCTACCATTACTATAGTTCTACAGCTCTACTGCCACCTGTCTGCCATTATTATAGTTCTACAGCTCTACTGCCACCTGTCTACCATTACTATAGTACTACAGCTCTACTGCCACCTGTCTGCCATTATTATAGTTCTACAGCTCTACTGCCACCTGTCTGCCATTATTATAGTTCTACAGCTCTACTGCCACCTATCTACCATTACTATAGTACTACAGCTCTACTGCCACCTGTCTGCCAGGACTATAGTACTACAGCTCTACTGCCACCTGTCTACCATTACTATAGTTCTACAGCTCTACTGCCAGCTGTCTGCCATTATTATAGTTCTACAGCTCTACTGCCACCTGTCTACCATTACTATAGTACTACAGCTCTACTGCCACCTGTCTGCCATTATTATAGTACTACAGCTCTACTGCCACCTGTCTACCATTACTATAGTACTACAGCTCTACTGCCACCTGTCTGCCAGGACTATAGTACTACAGCTCTACTGCCACCTGTCTGCCAGAACTATAGTACTACAGCTCTACTGCCACCTGTCTACCATTACTATAGTTCTACAGCTCTACTGCCACCTGTCTGCCATTACTATAGTACTACGGCTCTACTGCCACCTGTCTGCCAGGATTAGAGTACTACAGCTCTACTGCCACCTGTCTGCCAGGATTAGAGTACTACAGCTCTACTGCCACCTGTCTGCCAGGATTAGAGTACTACAGCTCTACTGCCACATGTCTACCATTACTATAGTACTACAGCTCTACTGCCACCTGTCTGCCAGGACTATAGTACTACAGCTCTACTGCCACCTGTCTGCCATTACTATAGTTCTACAGCTCTACTGCCACCTGTCTGCCATTATTATAGTTCTACAGCTCTACTGCCACCTGTCTACTATTACTATAGTACTACAGCTCTACTGCCACCTGTCTGCCATTTTTATAGTTCTACAGCTCTACTGCCACCTGTCTACCATTACTATAGTACTACAGCTCTACTGCCACCTGTCTGCCATTATTATAGTTCTACAGCTCTACTGCCACCTGTCTACCATTACTATAGTTCTACAGCTCTACTGCCACCTGTCTGCCATTATTATAGTTCTACAGCTCTACTGCCACCTGTCTACCATTACTATAGTACTACAGCTCTACTGCCACCTGTCTGCCAGGACTATAGTTCTACAGGTCTACTGCCACCTGTCTGCCATTATTATAGTACTACGGCTCTACTGCCACCTGTCTGCCATTACTATAGTACTACAGCTCTACTGCCACCTGTCTGCCAGGACTATAGTACTACAGCTCTACTGCCACCTGTCTGCCAAGACTAGAGTACTACAGTTCTACTGCCACCTGTCTGCCATTATTATAGTTCTACAGCTCTACTGCCACCTGTCTGCCAGGACTAGAGTACTACAGCTCTACTGCCACCTGTCTGCCATTATTATAGTTCTACAGCTCTACAGCCACCTATCTGCCAGGATTAGAGTACTACAGCTCTACTGCCACCTGTCTGCCAGGACTAGAGTACTACAGCTCTACTGCCACCTGTCTGCCATTATTATAGTACTACAGCTCTACTGCCACCTGTCTGCCAGGATTAGAGTACTACAGCTCTACTGCCACCTGTCTGCCATTATTATAGTTCTACAGCTCTACTGCCACCTGTCTGCCAGAACTATAGTACTACAGCTCTACTGCCACCTGTCTACCATTACTATAGTTCTACAGCTCTACTGCCACCTGTCTGCCATTACTATAGTACTACGGCTCTACTGCCACCTGTCTGCCAGGATTAGAGTACTACAGCTCTACTGCCACCTGTCTGCCAGGATTAGAGTACTACAGCTCTACTGCCACCTGTCTGCCAGGATTAGAGTACTACAGCTCTACTGCCACATGTCTACCATTACTATAGTACTACAGCTCTACTGCCACCTGTCTGCCAGGACTATAGTACTACAGCTCTACTGCCACCTGTCTGCCATTACTATAGTTCTACAGCTCTACTGCCACCTGTCTGCCATTATTATAGTTCTACAGCTCTACTGCCACCTGTCTACTATTACTATAGTACTACAGCTCTACTGCCACCTGTCTGCCATTTTTATAGTTCTACAGCTCTACTGCCACCTGTCTACCATTACTATAGTACTACAGCTCTACTGCCACCTGTCTGCCATTATTATAGTTCTACAGCTCTACTGCCACCTGTCTACCATTACTATAGTTCTACAGCTCTACTGCCACCTGTCTGCCATTATTATAGTTCTACAGCTCTACTGCCACCTGTCTACCATTACTATAGTACTACAGCTCTACTGCCACCTGTCTGCCAGGACTATAGTTCTACAGGTCTACTGCCACCTGTCTGCCATTATTATAGTACTACGGCTCTACTGCCACCTGTCTGCCATTACTATAGTACTACAGCTCTACTGCCACCTGTCTGCCAGGACTATAGTACTACAGCTCTACTGCCACCTGTCTGCCAAGACTAGAGTACTACAGTTCTACTGCCACCTGTCTGCCATTATTATAGTTCTACAGCTCTACTGCCACCTGTCTGCCAGGACTAGAGTACTACAGCTCTACTGCCACCTGTCTGCCATTATTATAGTTCTACAGCTCTACAGCCACCTATCTGCCAGGATTAGAGTACTACAGCTCTACTGCCACCTGTCTGCCAGGACTAGAGTACTACAGCTCTACTGCCACCTGTCTGCCATTATTATAGTACTACAGCTCTACTGCCACCTGTCTGCCAGGATTAGAGTACTACAGCTCTACTGCCACCTGTCTGCCATTATTATAGTTCTACAGCTCTACTGCCACCTGTCTGCCAGGATTAGAGTACTGTGGCTCTACTGCCACCTGTCTGCCATTATTATAGTTCTACAGCTCTACAGCCACCTGTCTGCCAGGATTAGAATACTACAGCTCTACTGCCACCTGTCTGCCAGGATTAGAGTACTACAGCTCTACTGCCACCTGTCTGCCATTATTATAGTTCTACAGCTCTACTGCCACCTGTCTGCCAGGACTATAGTTCTACAGGTCTACTGCCACCTGTCTGCCATTATTATAGTACTACGGCTCTACTGCCACCTGTCTGCCATTACTATAGTACTACAGCTCTACTGCCACCTGTCTGCCAGGACTATAGTACTACAGCTCTACTGCCACCTGTCTGCCAAGACTAGAGTACTACAGTTCTACTGCCACCTGTCTGCCATTATTATAGTTCTACAGCTCTACTGCCACCTGTCTGCCAGGACTAGAGTACTACAGCTCTACTGCCACCTGTCTGCCATTATTATAGTTCTCCAGCTCTACAGCCACCTGTCTGCCAGGATTAGAGTACTACAGCTCTACTGCCACCTGTCTGCCAGGACTAGAGTACTACAGCTCTACTGCCACCTGTCTGCCATTATTATAGTACTACAGCTCTACTGCCACCTGTCTGCCAGGATTAGAGTACTACAGCTCTACTGCCACCTGTCTGCCATTATTATAGTTCTACAGCTCTACTGCCACCTGTCTGCCAGGATTAGAGTACTGTGGCTCTACTGCCACCTGTCTGCCATTATTATAGTTCTACAGCTCTACAGCCACCTGTCTGCCAGGATTAGAATACTACAGCTCTACTGCCACCTGTCTGCCAGGATTAGAGTACTACAGCTCTACTGCCACCTGTCTGCCATTATTATAGTTCTACAGCTCTACTGCCACCTGTCTGCCATTATTATAGTTCTACAGCTCTACTGCCACCTGTCTACCATTACTATAGTACTACAGCTCTACTGCCACCTGTCTGCCAGGACTATAGTACTACAGCTCTACTGCCACCTGTCTACCATTACTATAGTACTACAGCTCTACTGCCACCTGTCTGCCATTATTATAGTTCTACAGCTCTACTGCCACCTGTCTACCATTACTATAGTACTACAGCTCTACTGCCACCTGTCTACCATTACTATAGTACTACAGCTCTACTGCCACCTGTCTGCCATTATTATAGTTCTACAGCTCTACTGCCACCTGTCTACCATTACTATAGTACTACAGCTCTACTGCCACCTGTCTACCATTACTATAGTACTACAGCTCTACTGCCACCTGTCTGCCAGGACTATAGTACTACAGCTCTACTGCCACCTGTCTACCATTACTATAGTTCTACAGCTCTACTGCCACCTGTCTGCCAGAACTATAGTACTACAGCTCTACTGCCACCTGTCTACCATTACTATAGTTCTACAGCTCTACTGCCACCTGTCTACCATTACTATAGTTCTACAGCTCTACTGCCAACTGTCTGCCATTACTATAGTACTACGGCTCTACTGCCACCTGTCTGCCAGGATTAGAGTACTACAGCTCTACTGCCACCTGTCTGCCAGGATTAGAGTACTACAGCTCTACTGCCACCTGTCTGCCAGGATTAGAGTACTACAGCTCTACTGCCACCTGTCTGCCAGGATTAGAGTACTACAGCTCTACTGCCACCTGTCTGCCATTCAGTGGCGTAACAAGGAATGGCGGGGCCCCGTGGCGAACTTTTGACATGGCCCCCCCCCCCCCTTCCTGACCGACACCGAAGACCTCGACCGACCGAACCCCCCCCCTGCACGCTCTATTATGTCCCATAGTGGCCCCTGCACACAGTATTATACCCCATTGTGGCACACGGGATTATGCCCGATAATGAACACCCATAAACAATTACTATACTCTGGGGTATTTTCAGACCCCAGAGTATAATAATCGGAGACCGAGGGGAGATACAGACATAAAAAAAAAGTTACTTACCTGTCTCTGGCTCCGCTGCAGTCTTTGGTTGTGTTCGCCATCTTTAATAACACACTGATGTCACATGACATTTCATACCCTCCCTCCATCTGCCCCCAGTTTCATGCACCCCTCATCTCTACCCACATTTTCATGTCCTCTCCTCCATCTCTGCCCCTAGGTTACTGTTTCTCCACACCACACACACATACACACTCACACACACTTACACACAGACAGACACTCTCCATCCTGCATCTCCCTTCCCCCTCCCCTTCATTACCTCGCAGCAGATCTCTCCTTCTCTTTCCAGGACTGTACGGGCTATAGACACGCCCACCCAGTCATGTGACAGATGACGTCACACAAGGTCCTTCCAGCTTTCCCCTGCTCTTATCGCAGTTAAAACAGTTTGTCTGCGATAAGAGCGGGGGTAGCAGAGGTAGCTGTCGCCGGGCCCCTGATGTCCCGGGCCCCTGATGTCCCGGGCCCTGTGGCAGCTGCCTCTGCTGCTATGGTGGTAGTTATGCCACTGCGCTGATCATTATACTCGGGGGTCTGCAAAGACCCCCGAGTATAATGATAGTGTTTGTGGAGCCCGCGGTGTCACTTGCCGATCCCGGCCCAGCCAGGATCAGCAAGTGAATGGGGCCCGTAACGGACTATTTAAAAAAAAAAACCCAAACGCAGCGGTAGTGGCTGTCACCGGGCCCCCTAATGGCCCGGGCCCTGTGGCAGCTGCTACTGCTGCTACCACGGTAGTTACGCCCCTGCTGCCATTACTATAGTACTACAGCTCTACTGCCACCTGTCTGCCAGGACTATAGTACTACAGCTCTACTGCCACCTGTCTGCCAGGACGAGAGTACTACAGCTCTACTGCCACCTTTCTACCATGACTATAGTACTACAGCTCTACTGCCACCTGTCTGCCAGGACGAGAGTACTACAGCTCTACTGCCACCTTTCTACCATGACTATAGTACTACAGCTCTACTGCCACCTGTCTGCCAGGACTATAGTACTACAGCTCTACTGCCACCTGTCTACCATTACTATAGTACTACAGCTCTACTGCCACCTGTCTGCCAGGACTATAGTACTACAGCTCTACTGCCACCTGTCTGCCAGGACTATAGTACTACAGCTCTACTGCCACCTGTCTGCCAGGACTATAGTACTACAGCTCTACTGCCACCTGTCTGCCAGGACTATAGTACTACAGCTCTACTGCCACCTTTCTACCATGACTATAGTACTACAGCTCTACTGCCATCTGTCTACCATGACTATAGTACTACAGCTCTACTGCCACCTGTCTGCCAGGACTATAGTACTACAGCTCTACTGCCACCTGTCTACCATTACTATAGTACTACAGCTCTACTGCCACCTGTCTACCATTACTATAGTACTACGGCTCTACTGCCACCTGTCTACCATTACTATAGTACTACAGCTCTACTGCCACCTGTCTACCATTACTATACTACTACAGCTCTACTGCCACCTGTCTGCCATTATTATAGTTCTACAGCTCTACTGCCACCTGTCTACCATTACTATAGTACTACAGCTCTACTGCCATCTGTCTACCATTACTATAGTACTACAGCTCTACTGCCACCTGTCTGCCAGGACTATAGTACTACAGCTCTACTGCCACCTGTCTGCCAGGACTATAGTACTACAGCTCTACTGCCACCTGTCTACCATTACTATAGTTCTACAGCTCTACTGCCACCTGTCTGCCAGAACTATAGTACTACGGCTCTACTGCCACCTGTCTACCATTACTATAGTTCTACAGCTCTACTGCCACCTGTCTACCATTACTATAGTTCTACAGCTCTACTGCCACCTGTCTGCCATTATTATAGTTCTACAGCTCTACTGCCACCTGTCTACCATTACTATAGTACTACAGCTCTACTGCCACCTGTCTACCATTACTATAGTTCTACAGGTCTACTGCCACCTGTCTGCCATTATTATAGTACTACGGCTCTACTGCCACCTGTCTGCCATTACTATAGTACTACAGCTCTACTGCCACCTGTCTGCCAGGACTATAGTACTACAGCTCTACTGCCACCTGTCTGCCAAGACTAGAGTACTACAGTTCTACTGCCACCTGTCTGCCATTATTATAGTTCTACAGCTCTACTGCCACCTGTCTGCCAGGACTATAGTACTACAGCTCTACTGCCACCTGTCTGCCAGGACTATAGTACTACAGCTCTACTGCCACCTGTCTGCCAGGACTAGAGTACTACAGCTCTACTGCCACCTGTCTGCCATTATTATAGTACTACAGCTCTACTGCCACCTGTCTGCCAGGATTAGAGTACTACAGCTCTACTGCCACCTGTCTGCCATTATTATAGTTCTACAGCTCTACTGCCACCTGTCTGCCAGGATTAGAGTACTGTGGCTCTACTGCCACCTGTCTGCCATTATTATAGTTCTACAGCTCTACAGCCACCTGTCTGCCAGGATTAGAATACTACAGCTCTACTGCCACCTGTCTGCCAGGATTAGAGTACTACAGCTCTACTGCCACCTGTCTGCCATTATTATAGTTCTACAGCTCTACTGCCACCTGTCTGCCATTATTATAGTTCTACAGCTCTACTGCCACCTGTCTACCATTACTATAGTACTACAGCTCTACTGCCACCTGTCTGCCAGGACTATAGTACTACAGCTCTACTGCCACCTGTCTACCATTACTATAGTACTACAGCTCTACTGCCACCTGTCTGCCATTATTATAGTTCTACAGCTCTACTGCCACCTGTCTACCATTACTATAGTACTACAGCTCTACTGCCACCTGTCTACCATTACTATAGTACTACAGCTCTACTGCCACCTGTCTGCCATTATTATAGTTCTACAGCTCTACTGCCACCTGTCTACCATTACTATAGTACTACAGCTCTACTGCCACCTGTCTACCATTACTATAGTACTACAGCTCTACTGCCACCTGTCTGCCAGGACTATAGTACTACAGCTCTACTGCCACCTGTCTACCATTACTATAGTTCTACAGCTCTACTGCCACCTGTCTGCCAGAACTATAGTACTACAGCTCTACTGCCACCTGTCTACCATTACTATAGTTCTACAGCTCTACTGCCACCTGTCTACCATTACTATAGTTCTACAGCTCTACTGCCAACTGTCTGCCATTACTATAGTACTACGGCTCTACTGCCACCTGTCTGCCAGGATTAGAGTACTACAGCTCTACTGCCACCTGTCTGCCAGGATTAGAGTACTACAGCTCTACTGCCACCTGTCTGCCAGGATTAGAGTACTACAGCTCTACTGCCACCTGTCTGCCAGGATTAGAGTACTACAGCTCTACTGCCACCTGTCTGCCATTCAGTGGCGTAACAAGGAATGGCGGGGCCCCGTGGCGAACTTTTGACATGGCCCCCCCCCCCCTTCCTGACCGACACCGAAGACCTCGACCGACCGAACCCCCCCCCCCCCCCCCCTGCACGCTCTATTATGTCCCATAGTGGCCCCTGCACACAGTATTATACCCCATTGTGGCACACGGGATTATGGCTCCGCTGCAGTCTTTGGTTGTGTTCGCCATCTTTAATAACACACTGATGTCACATGACATTTCATACCCTCCCTCCATCTGCCCCCAGTTTCATGCACCCCTCATCTCTACCCACATTTTCATGTCCTCTCCTCCATCTCTGCCCCTAGGTTACTGTTTCTCCACACCACACACACATACACACTCACACACACTTACACACAGACAGACACTCTCCATCCTGCATCTCCCTTCCCCTGCCCTTCATTACCTCGCAGCAGATCTCTCCTTCTCTTTCCAGGACTGTACGGGCTATAGACACGCCCACCCAGTCATGTGACAGATGACGTCACACAAGGTCCTTCCAGCTTTCCCCTGCTCTTATCGCAGTTAAAACAGTTTGTCTGCGATAAGAGCGGGGGTAGCAGAGGTAGCTGTCGCCGGGCCCCTGATGTCCCGGGCCCCTGATGTCCCGGGCCCTGTGGCAGCTGCCTCTGCTGCTATGGTGGTAGTTATGCCACTGCGCTGATCATTATACTCGGGGGTCTGCAAAGACCCCCGAGTATAATGATAGTGTTTGTGGAGCCCGCGGTGTCACTTGCCGATCCCGGCCCAGCCAGGATCAGCAAGTGAATGGGGCCCGTAACGGACTATTTAAAAAAAAAACAAAAAAAAAACCAAACGCAGCGGTAGTGGCTGTCACCGGGCCCCCTAATGGCCCGGGCCCTGTGGCAGCTGCTACTGCTGCTACCACGGTAGTTACGCCCCTGCTGCCATTACTATAGTACTACAGCTCTACTGCCACCTGTCTGCCAGGACTATAGTACTACAGCTCTACTGCCACCTGTCTGCCAGGACGAGAGTACTACAGCTCTACTGCCACCTGTCTGCCAGGACGAGAGTACTACAGCTCTACTGCCACCTTTCTACCATGACTATAGTACTACAGCTCTACTGCCACCTGTCTGCCAGGACGAGAGTACTACAGCTCTACTGCCACCTTTCTACCATGACTATAGTACTACAGCTCTACTGCCACCTGTCTGCCAGGACTATAGTACTACAGCTCTACTGCCACCTGTCTACCATTACTATAGTACTACAGCTCTACTGCCACCTGTCTGCCAGGACTATAGTACTACAGCTCTACTGCCACCTGTCTGCCAGGACTATAGTACTACAGCTCTACTGCCACCTGTCTGCCAGGACTATAGTACTACAGCTCTACTGCCACCTGTCTGCCAGGACTATAGTACTACAGCTCTACTGCCACCTTTCTACCATGACTATAGTACTACAGCTCTACTGCCATCTGTCTACCATGACTATAGTACTACAGCTCTACTGCCACCTGTCTGCCAGGACTATAGTACTACAGCTCTACTGCCACCTGTCTACCATTACTATAGTACTACAGCTCTACTGCCACCTGTCTACCATTACTATAGTACTACGGCTCTACTGCCACCTGTCTACCATTACTATAGTACTACAGCTCTACTGCCACCTGTCTACCATTACTATACTACTACAGCTCTACTGCCACCTGTCTGCCATTATTATAGTTCTACAGCTCTACTGCCACCTGTCTACCATTACTATAGTACTACAGCTCTACTGCCACCTGTCTGCCATTATTATAGTTCTACAGCTCTACTGCCATCTGTCTACCATTACTATAGTACTACAGCTCTACTGCCACCTGTCTGCCAGGACTATAGTACTACAGCTCTACTGCCACCTGTCTGCCAGGACTATAGTACTACAGCTCTACTGCCACCTGTCTACCATTACTATAGTTCTACAGCTCTACTGCCACCTGTCTGCCAGAACTATAGTACTACGGCTCTACTGCCACCTGTCTACCATTACTATAGTTCTACAGCTCTACTGCCACCTGTCTACCATTACTATAGTTCTACAGCTCTACTGCCACCTGTCTGCCATTATTATAGTTCTACAGCTCTACTGCCATCTGTCTACCATTACTATAGTACTACAGCTCTACTGCCACCTGTCTGCCATTACTATAGTACTACAGCTCTACTGCCACCTGTCTGCCATTACTATAGTTCTACAGCTCTACTGCCACCTGTCTGCCATTACTATAGTACTACGGCTCTACTGCCACCTGTCTGCCAGGACTATAGTACTACAGCTCTACTGCCACCTGTCTGCCATTATTATAGTTCTACAGCTCTACTGCCACCTGTCTGCCAGGACTATAGTACTACAGCTCTACTGCCACCTGTCTGCCATTATTATAGTTCTACAGCTCTACTGCCATCTGTCTACCATTACTATACTACTACAGCTCTACTGCCACCTGTCTGCCAGGATTATAGTACTACAGCTCTACTGCCACCTTTCTACCATGACTATAGTACTACAGCTCTACTGCCACCTGTCTGCCATTATTATAGTTCTACAGCTCTACTGCCACCTGTCTACCATTACTATAGTTCTACAGCTCTACTGCCACCTGTCTGCCATTATTATAGTTCTACAGCTCTACTGCCATCTGTCTACCATTACTATAGTACTACAGCTCTACTGCCACCTGTCTGCCATTACTATAGTACTACAGCTCTACTGCCACCTGTCTGCCATTATTATAGTTCTACAGCTCTACTGCCACCTGTCTACCATTACTATACTACTACAGCTCTACTGCCACCTGTCTGCCAGGACTATAGTACTACAGCTCGACTGCCACCTGTCTACCATTACTATAGTTCTACAGCTCTACTGCCACCTGTCTGCCATTATTATAGTTCTACAGCTCTACTGCCACCTGTCTACCATTACTATAGTACTACAGCTCTACTGCCACCTGTCTGCCATTATTATAGTACTACGGCTCTACTGCCACCTGTCTGCCATTACTATAGTACTACGGCTCTACTGCCACCTGTCTGCCATTACTATAGTACTACGGCTCTACTGCCACCTGTCTGCCAGGACTATAGTACTACAGCTCTACTGCCACCTGTCTGCCATTACTATAGTACTACGGCTCTACTGCCACCTGTCTGCCAGGACTATAGTACTACAGCTCTACTGCCACCTGTCTGCCATTACTATAGTACTACGGCTCTACTGCCACCTGTCTGCCATTATTATAGTTCTACAGCTCTACTGCCACCTGTCTGCCAGGACGAGAGTACTACAGCTCTACTGCCACCTGTCTGCCAGGACTAGAGTACTACAGCTCTACTGCCACCTGTCTGCCATTATTATAGTTCTACAGCTCTACAGCCACCTGTCTGCCAGGACTATAGTACTACAGCTCTACTGCCACCTGTCTGCCATTATTATAGTACTACAGCTCTACTGCCACCTGTCTTCCAGGATTAGAGTACTACAGCTCTACTGCCACCTGTCTGCCATTATTATAGTTCTACAGCTCTACTGCCATCTGTCTGCCAGGATTAGAGTACTATGGCTCTACTGCCACCTGTCTGCCATTATTATAGTTCTACAGCTCTACAGCCACCTGTCTGCCATTATTATAGTTCTACAGCTCTACTGCCACCTGTCTGCCATTATTATAGTTCTACAGCTCTACTGCCACCTGTCTGCCAGGATTAGAGTACTACAGCTCTACTGCCACCTGTCTGCCAGGATGTTAGTTTGTAGATGGAGCCCTGGCATAGATAGATTTGGGGGTGTGGTTTGAATATCTAAGGTGTGGTTTATTATAGTTTCCTTTACATTGTATAATCTGTAGCCCCGCCCCCGCGGAGCAGATATTCTCACCTCCCCACCGTGTCCTCCATGGTCGTCGTGTCCTCCGTGGTCTCCATGCTCCTCCTTTTTCCCCTCCTTTTTGGAGTGATTTGACTGCGCATTCTCCACGTCTGCGATCTCTAGATGTTCCTCGGGTGCGGATGTCGAGTGCAGCTGTGAAGGCACAAGAAGCGGGTGAATGCTAGCTACTGATTTCTGTTATCAGCCACTTCAGTCTTCACTACTATATGGCTTTGGAAGCCCCTCCCCATAATAAGGGCCGGCCCCCGCTCACCATGCGCTGCTGCTTGAGGTGTCTGGCGCGCAGGACGAAGGGTTTGATCAGAAGCATCCAAGGCACGGCGATGAGCGCGAAGATCACCAGGAAGCTCTGCACTTCTTTCTGTAATCATGGAGACGAAAGATCAGATCTTATATACAGAGTGTTACCTGGTGTGTATAGAGCGGTGTGTTACCTGGTGTGTATAGAGCGGAGCGTTACCTGGTGTGTATAGAGCGGTGTGTTACCTGGTGTGTATAGAGCGGTGTGTTACCTGGTGTGTATAGAGCGGTGTGTTACCTGGTGTGTATAGAGCGGTGTGTTACCTGGTGTGTATAGAGCGGTGTGTTACCTGGTGTGTATAGAGCGGTGTGTTACCTGGTGTGTATAGAGCGGTGTGTTACCTGGTGTGTATAGAGCGGAGCGTTACCTGGTGTGTATAGAGCGGAGCGTTACCTGGTGTGTATAGAGCGGTGTGTTACCTGGTGTGTATAGAGCGGAGCATTACCTGGTGTGTATAGAGCGGTGTGTTACCTGGTGTGTATAGAGCGGAGCGTTACCTGGTGTGTATAGAGCGGTGTGTTACCTGGTGTGTATAGAGCGGTGTGTTACCTGGTGTGTATAGAGCGGTGTGTTACCTGGTGTGTATAGAGCGGTGTGTTACCTGGTGTGTATAGAGCGGTGTGTTACCTGGTGTGTATAGAGCGGTGTGTTACCTGGTGCGCATAGAGCGGTGTGTTACCTGGTGTGTATAGAGCGGTGTGTTACCTGGTGTGTATAGAGCGGAGCATTACCTGGTGTGTATAGAGCGGTGTGTTACCTGGTGTGTATAGAGCGGAGCGTTACCTGGTGTGTATAGAGCGGTGTGTTACCTGGTGTGTATAGAGCGGTGTGTTACCTGGTGTGTATAGAGCGGAGCGTTACCTGGTGTGTATAGAGCGGTGTGTTACCTGGTGTGTATAGAGCGGTGTGTTACCTCGTGTGTATAGAGCGGTGTGTTACCTGGTGTGTATATAGCGGTGTGTTACCTGGTGTGTATAGAGCGGAGCGTTACCTGGTGTGTATAGAGCGGTGTGTTACCTCGTGTGTATAGAGCGGTGTGTTACCTGGTGTGTATAGAGCGGTGTGTTACCTCGTGTGTATAGAGCGGTGTGTTACCTCGTGTGTATAGAGCGGTGTGTTACCTCGTGTGTATAGAGCGGTGTGTTACCTGGTGTGTATATAGCGGTGTGTTACCTGGTGTGTATAGAGCGGAGCGTTACCTGGTGTGTATAGAGCGGTGTGTTACCTGGTGTGTATAGAGCGGTGTGTTACCTGGTGTGTATAGAGCGGTGTGTTACCTGGTGTGTATAGGGCGGTGTGTTACCTCGTGTGTATAGAGCGGTGTGTTACCTGGTGTGTATAGAGCGGTGTGTTACCTCGTGTGTATAGAGCGGTGTGTTACCTGGTGTGTATAGAGCGGTGTGTTACCTCGTGTGTATAGAGCGGTGTGTTACCTGGTGTGTATAGAGCGGTGTGTTACCTGGTGTGTATAGGGCGGTGTGTTACCTGGTGTGTATAGGGCGGTGTGTTACCTGGTGTGTATAGAGCGGTGTGTTACCTGGTGTGTATAGAGCGGTGTGTTACCTGGTGTGTATAGAGCGGTGTGTTACCTGGTGTGTATAGGGCGGTGTGTTACCTGGTGTGTATAGAGCGGTGTGTTACCTGGTGTGTATAGAGCGGTGTGTTACCTGGTGCGCATAGAGCGGAGCGTTACCTGGTGTGTATAGAGCGGTGTGTTACCTGGTGTGTATAGAGCGGTGTGTTACCTGTTGCGTATAGAGCGGTGCGTTACCTGGTGTGTATAGAGCGGTGTGTTACCTGGTGTGTATAGAGCGGTGTGTTACCTGGTGTGTATAGAGCGGTGTGTTACCTGGTGTGTATAGGGCGGTGTGTTACCTGGTGTGTATAGAGCGGTGTGTTACCTCGTGTGTATAGAGCGGTGTGTTACCTGGTGTGTATAGGGCGGTGTGTTACCTGGTGTGTATAGAGCGGTGTGTTACCTGGTGTGTATAGAGCGGTGTGTTACCTGGTGCGCATAGAGCGGAGCGTTGCTCGGGTCGCTGTAGTTGAAGAGGAACATGTTGATGAAGTGGATGAGGATACTCGGCGCCCCCTGGGAGTTGCCGGCATTGTACACGCACCACTTGTAGATGATCATACACAGAAGATACCCAAAGAGACACAAGATGAAGATCATCTCCGGGATAAACTGCAGGAAGATGTTAATGTAGCGGCGGAAGTTTCTGGAGAACAAGAAGAAACACGGAGAGGTGAGAGCGGGCGAAGCAGAGGTGGCAGCATCTACAAACCTCCGCACCCCAATATCACCTACAGGTGGTTCAGCAGGCCCAGCAGGACCCCAAACACCATCTGAGTGATCCCCATGACCACCGACATCTTCATCTTGTAGGAGTTCAGGAAGGTCAGCTTGTTTTTGGCAATATTCCAGATCTGGGGGAACAGAGAATATCGGGGTACAATCCTCCGGACCTACAAGACTGAAAACACCAGAAAGACGCAAATAAACTCACCGGATCAATCCCAAAGGGGTAGGGGTTACCGGAGAAGACACCGGGGACATTGGGGTCAAGCTGCAGAGTCACCCCATCGTGTAGTAACGAGTCACTAGGAGGAAAGAAACAAACGGAACGGGAAGTATCTACAATGTATCCAAACATCACGGGAAGTGTCTACAATGTATCCAAACATGACAGGAAGTATCTACAATGTATCCAAACATGACAGGAAGTATCTACAATGTATCCAAACATCGCGGGGAAGTATCTACAATGTATCCAAACATCACGGGAAGTATCTACAATGTATCCAAACATAACAGGAAGTATCTACAATGTATCCAAACATGACAGGAAGTATCTACAATGTATCCAAACATGACAGGAAGTATCTACAATGTATCCAAACATGACAGGAAGTATCTACAATGTATCCAAACATAACGGGAAGTATCTACAATGTATCCAAACATCACGGGAAGTATCTACAATGTATCCAAACATCACGGGAAGTATCTACAATGTATCCAAACATCACAGGAAGTGTCTACAATGTATCCAAACATCACAGGAAGTGTCTACAATGTATCCAAACATGACAGGAAGTATCTACAATGTATCCAAACATCGCGGGAAGTATCTACAATGTATCCAAACATCACGGGAAGTATCTACAATGTATCCAAACATGACGGGAAGTATCTACAATGTATCCAAACATGACAGGAAGTATCTACAATTTATCCAAACATGACAGGAAGTATCTACAATGTATCCAAACATAACAGGAAATATCTACAATGTATCCAAACATGACGGGAAGTATCTACAATGTATCCAAACATGACGGGAAGTATCTACAATGTATCCAAACATGACAGGAAGTATCTACAATGTATCCAAACATGACGAGAAGTATCTGCAATGTATCCAAACATCGCGGGAAGTATCTACAATGTATCCAAACATAAGAAGTTATAGATGCTTCCTCTTATGTTTAGATACATTCCTGTTGCGTCTACAAAGGTGGCGGGAGGGGGAGGGGTAGACGTACGTCCAGTAGCCATTGGTGAACATGGGGCGCACCCTCCAGGAGGACCCAAATATGTTGATGGACTTGGAGAAGCAATCATTGTAGATGAAGCCGGTGTAGATGGAAAATATCCCCATGAGGAAGATGAGGTAGCGCCCCCCGAAGAACGTGTTCCAGATCTGGAGGAGACAGAAGTGTTAACTGAGGGTTTGGGGTCCCTGGGGGCCACACGGCGACTCCTCTCACCTCATTGTCAGTCTTGGCTGACAGAAGTTTTTTCTCGTTCAGGAGCATCCAGGCCGCGAATCCCAACATGACGGCGCCGTGTCCGCAATCGCCAAACATCACCGCGAAGAGGAAGGGGAAGGTGACAATGGTGTAAGGGGCTAGACAAGGGAAGAGGATTGGTCAGGATGTGTCAGTTCAGGGGGATCATTACTTTTCTATGGCCCCTCCCCCAGATCTTACTTGGGTTCATCTCTCTATAGTTCCCCACCCCGTAGGCGTCTATGATGTTCTGGAATCCGGCCGTGAACTTATTGGTGCGGTTGAAGGTCGGCGGCTCCATTTTGGTCGGTATATCGGTGAGAATGGGAGCGATGATGGAGCCGCTGCGCTCCTGCAACATAAGAGATATACTGGTCATAGTATCACATGGCTCTGGCCGGGGGCCCCAGTGAGGATTAGGGCCCTCCTTATAACAAGACGACCTCTCACCATTCCGCGGTGCAGCGCCCTCTTGATGCGCTCCTTGTCGTCCACCGGGCACCAGATCTCGGCGATGACGCACTGCTGGGTGACGTCGATGTTGCACAGGTTCAGCACGTGGTAGACTGCCTTCATCTTCTTCACCTTGATCATCCAGCTGGACAGAGTCTGCGCAGCCTCCACCAGGACGCGCTGGCGATGGGACTCGGTTTGTGTTATGACCTAAAATGGCCGACAAGGCGGAAGTGAAGATGATTAACATGAGCTATGAAGGTGTGGACGAGATTAAGAAGGAGATGGTGTTCATCCTGATCCTGCTGATTCATGAATAGAATAAAAGCTGCAGTGAAGACTGACACAAAGGATGGGCAGCAGAAGAAATGGAGAAGAGAAAGAACGATCAGAGGAGCCGTCCATGACAGATGAAGAGTTCGAAGGTATCGGAGACCCACAGGCGACTGATCAAATATTGGGGAGTCACCCATCCCCCCACTTACTGCGTTCAGATCCTCAATCCTGGTGTTGACATCAGCAGCCATGTCTCGGCGCTCGGCTGCGGACTCTGGACACGGGTACACTGTAGCTTTAAACCTATGGGAGAAGAATATTAGACTGACACACTGTAACAAACCACTCAGCTGTGAGACGGCTCAGGTCAGGAGGAAATAATGAAAGATGGAGCAAGAAGAATTCTGCAGCGTGTGAACTGGGCCACCACACAGCTGCAGTACACAGGAGTGAGCACTAGAGGGCAGGAGCGCACCCCTCACACATCTTCTTGATCTTCTGCTTGAGCTGCTCGCCCTGGTAGAAGATGATGAAGACGTTCTTCTTCACTTCTTCTTTCTGGAGGACAAGAGAGACAAATCCGTCATGTGACCTGGTGGAAACGCGCGAATGACATCTGATCACGTGAGTACGGATGGAGACGCCGCCATGACAGCACTGCACCTATATGATGTCATCAGAGACTCTCACTACTGCAGTGCCGGCTATGGGGATGACGTCCGTCCTTATGGAGAGACCAGAGGTGTGCGGAGACTTACACGGCCATAGGCGCGCCACTGCAAGAGATTATGGGAGGAATATGCAAATCTGTCTCCTAAAATGTAAATCCCTGGACCCCTGGATCTCCCCAATGATAACCCCTGGGCCCCTGGATGTCTCCACTGATAATCCCTGGGCTCCTGGATGTCTCCACTGATAATCCCTGGGCCCCTGGATCTCCCCACTGATAATCCCTGGGCCCCCGGATGTCTCCACTGATAATCCCTGGGCCCCTGGATGTCTCCACTGATAATCCCTGGGCCCCCGGATGTCTCCATTGATAATCCCTGGGCCCCCGGATGTCTCCACTGATAATCCCTAGGCCCCTGGATCTCCCCACTGATAATCCCTGGGCCCCCGGATGTCTCCACTGATAATCCCTGGGCCCCTGGATCTCCCCACTGATAATCCCTGGGCCCCCGGATGTCTCCACTGATAATCCCTGGGCCCCTGGATCTCCCCACTGATAATCCCTGGGCCCCCGGATGTCTCCACTGATAATCCCTGGGCCCCTGGATCTCCCCACTGATAATCCCTGGGCCCCCGGATGTCTCCACTGATAATCCCTGGGCTCCTGGATGTCTCCACTGATAATCCCTAGGCCCCTGGATCTCCCCACTGATAATCCCTGGGCCCCCGGATGTCTCCACTGATAATCCCTGGGCTCCTGGATGTCTTCACTGATAATCCCTAGGCCCCTGGATCTCCCCACTGATAATCCCTGGGCCCCCGGATGTCTCCACTGATAATCCCTGGGCTCCTGGATGTCTCCACTGATAATTCCTGGGCTCCTGGATGTCTCCACTGATAATCCCTGGGCCCCCGGATGTCTCCACTGATAATCCCTGGGCCTCCGGATGTCTCCACTGATAATCCCTAGGCCCCAGGTCTCCCCACTGATAATCCCTGGGCCCCCGGATCTCCCCACTGATAATCCCTGGGCTCCTGGATGTCTCCACTGATAATCCCTGGGCCCCCGGATGTCTCCACTGATAATCCCTGGGCCTCCGGATGTCTCCACTGATAATCCCTGGGCCCCCGGATGTCTCCACTGATAATCCCTGGGCCTCCGGATGTCTCCACTGATAATCCCTGGGCCCCTGGATGTCTCCACTGATAATCCCTGGGCTCCTGGATGTCTCCACTGATAATCCCTGGGCCCCCGGATCTCCCCACTGATAATCCCTGGGCCCCCGGATGTCTCCACTGATAATCCCTGGGCTCCTGGATGTCTCCACTGATAATCCCTGGGCTCCTGGATGTCTCCACTGATAATCCCTGGGCTCCTGGATCTCCCCACTGATAATCCCTGGGCCCCCGGATCTCCCCACTGATAATCCCTGGGCTCCTGGATGTCTCCACTGATAATCCCTGGGCCTCCGGATGTCTCCACTGATAATCCCTGGGCCCCTGGATGTCTCTTTTGATAATCCCTGGGCCCCTGGATCTCCCTATATCCTTACAGTGACGGGATCCTCCAGAGACGTGTCCAGCTCACTGTACTTCAGGTAGATGTTCCCCCTGCAGACCCTCCAGAGCAGCCGCTCGAATGACGCCATCCTCTCCCTGCCGATCACCCCGGCCGTGAACCTGCAGACAGAGCGAAGGATCGGATCAGAACCAGACATTGCACCACTGTTCCCTCAGTGACACCCGATCCCCGCCCGGGGCCGATCCCAGACCTGATCACTTTACAGGTCACATTCCACAGGAGCCGTCTGCATGCAGCTCTGGATGTGACTGGAGTATAAGGCAGACAAGCAGCAGATACTGGCGGTTGTATTCATGTCTATGTCGCAGTACGTACCCCAGTTTCCCGGCAGCCGCAGCGGAGGGGACGGTGCGGAGCTCCAGGAGGCTGCTCGTGTCCTCATTGAAGAATTCATCGGGAAGATTCGCTTCAGCCTGGAAGAAAACACAGAATTAATAAAAAAAGGAGATAAACCCCCCAAAGGGGGTCACAGAGGACGCCCCGCGTGTGTACAGGGTCATGTGACCAGGCAGTATACAGAGGGCGCCCCGCGTGTGTACAGGGTCATGTGACCAGGCAGTATACAGAGGGCGCCCCGCGTGTGTACAGGGGTCATGTGACCAGGCAGTATACAGAGGGCGCCCGTGTGTGTACAGGGGTCATGTGACCAGGCAGTATACAGAGGGCGCCCCGTGTGTACAGGGGTCATGTGACCAGGCAGTATACAGAGGGCGCCCCGCGTGTGTACAGGGGTCATGTGACCAGGCAGTATACAGAGGGCGCCCCGCGTGTGTACAGGGGTCATGTGACCAGGCAGTATACAGAGGGTGCCCCGCGTGTACAGGGGTCATGTGACCAGGCAGTATACAGAGGGCGTCCGTGTGTGTACAGGGGTCATGTGACCAGGCAGTATACAGAGGGCACCCGTGTGTGTACAGGGGTCATGTGACCAGCAGGCAGTATACAGAGGGCACCCCGCGTGTGTACAGGGGTCATGTGACCAGCAGGCAGTATACAGAGGGCACCCCGCGTGTGTACAGGGGTCATGTGACCAGGCAGTATACAGAGGGTGCCCCGCGTGTGTACAGGGGTCATGTGACCAGCAGGCAGTATACAGAGGGCGCCCCGCGTGTGTACAGGGGTCATGTGACCAGGCAGTATACAGAGGGTGCCCCGCGTGTGTACAGGGGTCATGTGACCAGGCAGTATACAGAGGGTGCCCCGCGTGTGTACAGGGGTCATGTGACCAGGCAGTATACAGAGGGTGCCCCGCGTGTGTACAGGGGTCATGTGACCAGCAGGCAGTATACAGAGGGCGCCCCATATAAGAGAGACTTAGATACCTCAAAGAAATCCTGCGTCTTCTTCAGTAGATGCTTCAGCTCCGTCAGTTCCAGAAAGTTCTGCTTCAGGGTCTGCTCGTTACGATTCACCTCCAGCAACTCCCCCTCCAACTTCTCCAGGACAGTCTGGAAGACATAGAATACCTTACAGTGTGTAGTCACAGCCCCGCCCCCTGATACAGGATGTAGTCACAGCCCTGCCCCCTGATACAGTGTGTAGTCACAGCCCCGCCCCTTGATACAGGATGTAGTCACAGCCCCGCCCCCTGATACAGGATGTAGTCACAGCCCCGCCCCCTGATACAGGATGTAGTCACAGCCCCGCCCCCTGATACAGTGTGTAGTCACAGCCCCACCCCCTGATACAGTCTGTAGTCACAGCCCCGCCCCTGATACAGTGTGTAGTCACAGCCCCGCCCCCTGATACAGTGTGTAGTCACAGCCCCGCCCCTGATACAGGATGTAGTCACAGCCCCGCCCCCTGATACAGTGTGTAGTCACAGCCCCGCCCCCTGATACAGTGTGTAGTCACAGCCCCGCCCCTTGATACAGGATGTAGTCACAGCCCCGCCCCCTGATACAGGATGTAGTCACAGCCCCGCCCCCTGATACAGGATGTAGTCACAGCCCCGCCCCCTGATACAGGATGTAGTCACAGCCCCGCCCCCTGATACAGGATGTAGTCACAGCCCCGCCCCCTGATACAGGATGTAGTCACAGCCCCGCCCCCTGATACAGGATGTAGTCACAGCCCCGCCCCCTGATACAGTGTGTAGTCACAGCCCCGCCCCCTGATACAGGATGTAGTCACAGCCCCGCCCCCTGATACAGTGTGTAGTCACAGCCCCACCCCCTGATACAGTGTGTAGTCACAGCCCCGCCCCCTGATACAGTGTGTAGTCACAGCCCCGCCCCTTGATACAGTGTGTAGTCACAGCCCCGCCCCTTGATACAGGATGTAGTCACAGCCCCGCCCCCTGATACAGGTTGTAGTCACAGCCCCGCCCCCGGTGCTCACCTCTATGTCGATCAGCTCTCTCGGCAGTGGGGCTTGTGGTGATTTTTCGGGGTTTCTTACAACTATTTTATCGTTCTGCATCTCACACTCCAAAAATCCTAAGAGACAGTAATAATCAGGTGACTCTCTGATACTTCGGGATGTGACTTCTCTTTTGTCACTTTGGACCCCTCTTACACTGCGGTCAGTGACCGGGACCCCCATCATCCCCTCCCCCGCTGGGTATAGTCTGTACTCACGCAGGATCCGCTCCATCCCTTCACAGCGCCGAACCTCATTCACAAAACGCCGCTGGAAATTGTTCACACTGACGTTCAGCTGGAACAGAGAGGAAAGGGTTAAACAATCAATGACCTCTCTGCAGAGCATAGTGATATATCCTGCAGACTATTACACCTCTGACCTCTGCAGAGCATCGCTCCTCTCCCTCCTGGTACATAGTGATATACCCTGCAGACTATTACACCACTGACCTCTCTGCAGAGTATCGCTCCTCTCCCTCCTGGTACATAGTGATATATCCTGCAGACTATTACACCACTGACCTCTCTGCAGAGTATTGCTCCCCTACCTCCTGATATATAGTGATCTATCGCACAGACTATTACACCACTGACCTCTCTGCAGAGCATCGCTCCTCTCTCTCCTGATACATAGTGAGCTATCCTGCAGATTATTACACCACTGACGTCTCTGCAGAGCATCGCTCCTCTACCTCCTGGTACATAGGGATCTATCCCGCAGATTATTACACCACTGACCTCTCTGCAGAACATCACTCCTCTCTCTCCTGATACATAGTGAGCTATCCTGCAGATTATTACACCACTGACCTCTCTGCAGAGCATCGCTCCTCTACCTCCTGGTACATAGGGATCTTTTCCGCAGACTATTACACCACTGACCTCTCTGCAGAACATCGCTCCTCTACCTCCTGGTACATAGTGATATATCCTGCAGATTATTACACCACTGACCTCTCTGCAGAGCATCGCTCCTCTCCCTCCTGATACATAGTGATATACCCTGCAGATTATTACACCACTGACCTCTCTGCAGAGCATCGCTCCTCTCCCTCCTGATACATAGTGATATACCCTGCAGACTATTACACCACTGACCTCTCTGCAGAGCATCGCTCCTCTACCTCCTGGTACATAGTGATATATCCTGAAGACTATTACACCACTGACCTCTCTGCAGAGTATCGCTCCTCTCCCTCCTGATACATAGTGACATACCCTGCAGACTATTCCACCTCGCCGGTACTTACATCTCTGAACTGCACCAGGCCCAGCTCTCCCAGCTCTGCGATGCAGCAGTACCCGGCCTCCACCTGCAGGATCAGCTGCGTCAGGCACATCTCCTCGCTCCGGAACAGGGACCCCATCCTCAGACCTGAGAGATGACGGGGGTTATACCCCAATATCAGGCAGCCAGCCACACAAGAGCTCAATACTTAAAGGGGAACTCTAGTTCTCTGCTTGCTGCCAATAAATGGAAGGTCCAGGTTTATATCCAGCCTTGTCCTGCTCACACAGCTGAAGGATTTGCTACCTGATAGTTTGTCACAATGTGTCAGCGCAGGTAAGATGTGACAACTGCACCAAATCCTCAGCTGTGAGCCAGGAGGGAGATGAGGGGAGTGATAGTCTCTGTGGCCTCAGCTGCTGCGGCTCCTCTCCTCTCGGCCGTCACTTGTCTTCTGCTGGGTTTTGTGGCTGTGGATGTTGATGTTGTTGCCCCCCTCCCCCTGGGATCTGCACTGAGCAGCACCTGACCGGCTCCCCCCGCCCGGCAGAGCTGTGTGTGTTGTGACAGCACAGGTAGAGTTATCGGTAATAACACGGCCCTGCCCCCGGCTGTCACTCACCCCTCACCGTCCATTAACCCCTAAGAAGCCAATGCTCAGCCCCCCCTCCCCACAGACTCTTTTAACCACTTCAGTGCCGGAGGCTTCGCCGCCTTCCATGGACCGTAACGTTTTCCTATTTCCATTGCCGCAGGTGTCAGGGCCTTGTTATTGGAGGGGTGAGATGAATTCTTCGGTGGGGCCATTTGGGGTTCATATAACGTTCCCATCACCTTAGTTTTCAGGGTATTGGAAAAAATTAGTAAAGGAGTAAATGAGATGACGGACGCCGTGCGGAGACGAGCCGAGTATTCTGTATACGGAGAGGATTCTGCTCTTATTTTGGGATTCTAACAGGTTTTTGCAGCTCAGCCCCATACACTAGAATGGGACCAAGCTGCTGCCGTACCATGTGACTGGTAGATGTCACTGAGGCAGGAGCCTGGGAGCGCTGCGCTCTCCTCAGACAGTGGATTGGCCGGCCCCAGGGGTCACATATTGGCTATAACTATTTAATTCCTGGAAAACCCCTTTAACCCCTTCACTTGCTACATATATGTGGTCATCAAAGGGTTAACTATAGCTGTGTCATCACCCCCCATTAGGACTACAACTCCCAGCATGCTGCAGCCAGGTGGCGCTATAGTCAGTACGGGCTCGTCCTGTGTACACAGCGGGGGTCACCTTCACAGGCTTCATGTTTAGGAAACATTAAACTGGTAAGTAGTGGCCCCGGGCCCCTCCAGCCTGCCCCGGCCCGGGTGTGGAGAGGACGTGCACACAGAGGACACATAATCCCAGTATCAGGTCACACCCACTGCACCGGAGCCCCGTCATCTGTATAACTTTATCCTAATCCAGCACCCCTGTCATCTGTATAACATCCTCCTGACGCCGGCGCCCCGTCATCTGTATAACATCCTCCTGACCCCGGCGCCCCGTCATCTGTATAACATCCTCCTGACCCTAGCACCCCGTCATCTGTATAACATCCTCCTGAACCCGGTGCCCCATCATCTGTATAACATCCTCCTGACCCCGGCGCCCCATCATCTGTATAACATCCTCCTGACCCCGGCGCCCCATCATCTGTATAACATCCTCCTGACCCCGGCGCCCCATCATCTGTATAACATCCTCCTGACCCCGGCGCCCCGTCATCTGTATAACATCCTCCTGACCCTGGTGCCCCGTCATCTGTATAACATCCTCCTGAACCCGGTGCCCCATCATCTGTATAACATCCTCCTGACCCCGGCGACCCGTCATCTGTATAACATCCTCCTGACCCCGGCGCCCCGTCATCTGTATAACATCCTCCTGACCCCGGCGCCCCATCATCTGTATAACATCCTCCTGACCCCGGCGCCCCGTCATCTGTATAACATCCTCCTGACCCTGGTGCCCCGTCATCTGTATAACATCCTCCTGAACCCGGTGCCCCATCATCTGTATAACATCCTCCTGACCCCGGCGACCCGTCATCTGTATAACATCACCCCAGCACCCCGTCATCTGTATAACATCCTCCTGACCCCAGCGCCCGTCATCTGTATAACATCCTCCTGACCCCAGCACCCCGTCATCTGTATAACATCCTCCTGACCCCAGCACCCCGTCATCTGTATAACATCCTCCTGACCCCGGCGCCCTGTCATCTGTATAACATCACCCCAGCACCCCGTCATCTGTATAACATCCTCCTGACCCTGGTGCCCTGTCATCTGTATAACATCCTCCTGACCCCAGCACCCCGTCATCTGTATAACATCATCCTGACCCTGGTGCCCCGTCATCTGTATAACATCCTCCTGACCCCGGCGCCCCGTCATCTGTATAACATCCTCCTGACCCCGGCGCCCCGTCATCTGTATAACATCCTCCTGACCCCGGCGCCCCGTCATCTGTATAACATCCTCCTGACCCCGGCGCCCCGTCATCTGTATAACATCCTCCTGACCCCAGCACCCCGTCATCTGTATAACATCCTCCTGACCCCGGCGCCCCGTCATCTGTATAACATCACCCCAGCACCCCGTCATCTGTATAACATCCTCCTGACCCTGGTGCCCTGTCATCTGTATAACATCCTCCTGACCCTGGTGCCCTGTCATCTGTATAACATCCTCCTGACCCCGGCGCCCCGTCATCTGTATAACATCCTCCTGACCCCAGCGCCCCGTCATCTGTATAACATCCTCCTGACCCCGGCGCCCCGTCATCTGTATAACATCCTCCTGACCCCGGCGCCCCGTCATCTGTATAACATCCTCCTGACCCCGGCGCCCCGTCATCTGTATAACATCCTCCTGACCCCGGCACCCCGTCATCTGTATAACATCACCCCAGCACCCCGTCATCTGTATAACATCCTCCTGACCCTGGTGCCCTGTCATCTGTATAACATCCTCCTGTCCCCGGTGCCCCGTCATCTGTATAACATCCTCCTGACCCCGGCACCCCGTCATCTGTATAACATCCTCCTGACCCCGGCACCCCGTCATCTGTATAACATCCTCCTGACCCCGGCGCCCCGTCATCTGTATAACATCCTCCTGACCCCGGCGCCCCGTCATCTGTATAACATCCTCCTGACCCCGGCGCCCCGTCATCTGTATAACATCCTCCTGACCCCGGCGCCCCGTCATCTGTATAACATCCTCCTGACCCCGGCACCCCGTCATCTGTATAACATCCTCCTGACCCCGGCACCCCGTCATCTGTATAACATCACCCCAGCACCCCGTCATCTGTATAACATCCTCCTGACCCCGGCACCCAGTCATCTGTATAACATCACCCCAGCACCCCGTCATCTGTATAACATCCTCCTGACCCCGGCACCCAGTCATCTGTATAACATCACCCCAGCACCCCGTCATCTGTATAACATCCTCCTGACCCTGGTGCCCTGTCATCTGTATAACATCCTCCTGTCCCCGGTGCCCCGTCATCTGTATAACATCCTCCTGACCCCGGCACCCCGTCATCTGTATAACATCCTCCTGACCCCGGCGCCCCGTCATCTGTATAACATCCTCCTGAAATGGCATAGATAATGGTGGTAGAGGGGCAGCACGGTGGCTCAGTGGTTAGCATTGCAGCATTGCAGCCTTGCAGCGCTGGAGTCCTGGATTCAAATCCTGCCAGAGACGACATGTGCAAGGAGTTTGTATGTTCTCCCCGTGTTTGTGTGGCTTCCTCCCCTACTCCAAAGACAGACTGGTATATGGGGCGCACACTCTACATATATACTGTATCTATTTACCGGTGGTATACAGCCACACACCCCAGAATGGAGCCCCAATGCTTCCAATGTTTGGCTGCAGACAATCCTCTACCAGTTCCTTCAGCAGCACAGACCGCTCTCCATACTGTGTATCACACTGCTTGGCTCACAGAGCATTGTCTGGACCAGATACAACTGTAACAAACCCTCTGCTGTGCTCCAGTGTAAGGCGATGTGAGCCCCAGCCCCAGGAGATGCTCTCAGGCCCCGCCCCTCTCCTGCAGGCTGCATTACAGTCTATGGGGTCCGCGGCTTCCATGTGAGGGGTCCCCAAGTGGAATCCCCGAACACAGATGTGAATGGGGCCTTAGATCTATGAGAGGGCCGGGAGGCCGTCCAGGTGAGCGAGGGGCGGAGCTATGGCCAGCAGCACAGGGAGCCCCTCCCCTCAGCCCAGGTCTGGCAGGTTGTATCTCCGCAGTCACATCACAAGTCTCCGCTGGGTCTCAATATGAAGATCTCCATCCTCCTCCTCCTCCTCCAGCTCTGCTACATCCAGGAGTCCTGGGCAGGTGAGATTATATCATTGCACACAGGGGAGCCGGGCCCCAAAATGTACCCCCCACCCCCCATGTAGTGCCTGCAACAGGAAAACATGTCCAGTACCCTATCAGTGTAATCTGACATTGTAAACCCCTGTAATCTGTTATATACCCCCTGTAATCTGATATATACCCCCTGTAATCTGATATATACCCCTGTAATCTAATATATACCCTGTAATCTGATATATACCCCTGTAATCTGGTATATACCCCCTGTATCTGGTATATACCCCCTGTAATCTGATATATACCCCCTGTAATCTGATATATACCCCTGTAATCTAATATATACCCCTGTAATCTGATATATACCCCCTGTAATCTGGTATATACCCCCTGTAATCTGATATATACCCCCCTGTAATCTAATATATACCCCTGTAATCTAATATATACCCCTGTAATCTGATATATACCCCCTGTAATCTGATATATACCCCCTGTAATCTAATATATACCCCTGTAATCTGATATATACCCCCTGTAATCTAATATATACCCATGTAATCTGATATATACCCCCTGTAATCTGATATATACCCCCTGTAATCTAATATATACCCCTGTAATCTAATATATACCCCTGTAATCTAATATATACCCCTGTAATCTAATATATACCCCCTGTAATCTAATATATACCCCTGTAATCTGATATATACCCCTGTAATCTGATATATACCCCTGTAATCTGATATATACCCCTGTAATCTGATATATACCCCCTGTAATCTGATATATACCCCCTGTAATCTGATATATACCCCTGTAATCTAATATATACCCCTGTAATCTGATATATACCCCCTTTAATCTGATATATACCCCCTGTAATCTAATATATACCCCTGTAATCTAATATATACCCCCTGTAATCTAATATATACCCCTGTAATCTAATATATACCCCTGTAATCTAATATATACCCCTGTAATCTAATATATACCCCCTGTAATCTAATATATACCCCTGTAATCTGATATATACCCCTGTAATCTAATATATACCCCCTGTAATCTGATATATACCCCCTGTAATCTAATATACACCCATGTAATCTCATAATCTAATATATACCCCTGTAATCTGATATATACCCCATAATCTAATATATACCCGAATCCAACTCCCCCCCCACACACACACACACACACACTTTACTAGCTTTGGCAATGCCAAATATCTATTTGGACGTGCCAATAAAGCTTTTTTGATTTGATTTGATATACCCCTGTAATCTAATATATACCCCCTGAAATCTGATATATACCCCCCGTAACCTAATATATACCCTCTGTAATGTGATATATACCCCTGTATTCTAATATATACCCCCTGTAATCTGATGTATTCTACCCCATGATCTAATATATAACTGTTATCTATATTACACCAATGTAATCTAATATACACCCCTGTAAATTCATATATACTGCTGAAATCTGATCTCATCTACACTGTAATCTAATATATACCCTCTGTAATCTATTCTAATATATACCCCTGTAATATGATGTCATCTACCCCTGTAATCTAATATATGACCCTGTAATTTGTTATATACTCCGAAATCTGCTGTCATTAATCCCTGTATTCTGCTATGATTTAGCCCTGTAATCTTCTATATACCCTTGTAATGTGCTGTATGCCCCTATAATCTGCTATCTGACCTTGTAATCTTCTATATGCCCTGTAATCTAAAAAATGCCCCTGTAATCTGCTATATACCCCTGTAATCCGCTATATGCCCCTGTAATCTGCTATATGCCCTTGTAATCCGCTATATGCCCCTGTAATCTAATATATGCCCCTGTAATCTGCCATACGCCCTTGTAATCTTCTATATGCCCTGTAATCTAAAAAATGCCCCTGTAATCCACTATATGTCTTTGTAATCTGCTATATACCCCTGTAATCCGCTATATGCCCCTGTAATCCGCTATATGCCCCTGTAATCCGCTATATGCCCCTGTAATCCGCTATATGCCCCTGTAATCCGCTATATGCCCCTGTAATCCGCTATATGCCCCTGTAATCCGCTATATGCCCCTGTAATCCGCTATATGCCCCTGTAATCCGCTATATGCCCCTGTAATCCGCTATATGCTCTTGTAATCTGCTATATGCCCTTGTAATCTGCTATATGCTCTTGTAATCTGCTATATGCCCCTGTAATCCGCTATATGCCCCTGTAATCCGCTATATGCCCCTGTAATCTGCTATATGCCCCTGTAATCTGCTATATGCCCCTGTAATCCGCTATATGCCCCTGTAATCCGCTATATGCCCCTGTAATCCGCTTTATGCCCCTGTAATCTGCTAGAATATAATGCATCCAGTACTAGTGTCGCCCCTCCCCCGGTCAGATACAATATATCCCCTCACCCCTTCTTCTACCTGTATCTAATTGTCGTCTTCTCTTCTTCTTGCAGCGTCCAACTCCACAGCGCAGGGTTTGTTGCAGTGTCCAGGTGAGCGGCTCCATCTTCAGTCCTGTCACTTCTCCTGCAGCTCCGACAACTAGAGGAGACAACAAGGTTCCCAGTAAATGTGACGGAGGGGTCAGGGCTCTCCTCCTCTAGACCGTGCCCAAATCCCTACCACAGGGCACTGACACTCCTGTCTATATCTGTAGGCAGACGGAGCTCCCCCTAGTGGTGGCAGAATGTTCTCATGTATCTAAGTCTATGAAGGGGTGAGGATCAAGAAATAGATCTGACAACTATAGAGAAATATCAGCCCCCACTAGTGAGCCCGCTGTATATAGGAGCCCCCCCACTAGTGAGCCCGCTGTATATAGGACCCCCCCCACTAGTGAGCCCGCTGTATATAGGAGCCCCCCCCACTAGTGAGCCCGCTGTATATAGGAGCCCCCCCCCCCACTAGTGAGCCCGCTGTATATAGGAGCCCCCCCCCCCACTAGTGAGCCCGCTGTATACAGGAGCCCCCCCCCACTAGTGAGCCCGCTGTATATAGGAGCCCCCCCCCCCCACTAGTGAGCCCGCTGTATATAGGAGCCCCCCCCACTAGTGAGCCCGCTGTATATAGGAGCCCCCCCCACTAGTGAGCCCGCTGTATATAGGAGCCCCCCCCCCACTAGTGAGCCCGCTGTATACAGGAGCCCCCCCCACTAGTGAGCCCGCTGTATATAGGAGCCCCCCCCCCACTAGTGAGCCCGCTGTATACAGGAGCCCCCCCCCCACTAGTGAGCCCGCTGTATACAGGAGCCCCCCCCACCACCACTAATGAGCCCGCTGTATACAGGAGCCCCCCCCCACTAGAGAGCCTGCTGTATATAGGAGCCCCCCCCCCCACTAGTGAGCCCGCTGTATACAGGAGCCCCCCCCCACTAGTGAGCCCGCTGTATATAGGAGCCCCCCCCCACACTAGTGAGCCCGCTGTATACAGGAGCCCCCCCCCACTAGTGAGCCCCCCCCACACTAGTGAGCCCGCTGTATACAGGAGCCCCCCCCCACTAGTGAGCCCACTGTATACAGGAGCCCCCCCCCCACTAATGAGCCCGCTGTATACAGGAGCCCCCCCCCCCCCCACTAGTGAGCCCGCTGTATACAGGACCCCCCCCCCCACTAATGAGCCCGCTGTATACAGGACCCCCCCCCACACACACTAGTGAGCCCGCTGTATACAGGAGCCCCCCCCCCCACTAGTGAGCCCGCTGTATATAGGAGCCCCCCCCCACACACTAATGAGCCCGCTGTATACAGGAGCCCCCCCCACTAATGAGCCCGCTGTATACAGGAGCCCCCCCCCCACTAATGAGCCCGCTGTATACAGGAGCCCCCCCACTAATGAGCCCGCTGTATACAGGAGCCCCCCCCCCCACTAATGAGCCCGCTGTATACAGGAGCCCCCCCCCACTAGTGAGCCTGCTGTATATAGGAGCCCCCCCCCCCCCACTAGTGAGCCCGCTGTATATAGGAGCCCCCCCCCCCACTAGTGAGCCCGCTGTATACAGGAGCCCCCCCCCACTAGTGAGCCCGCTGTATATAGGAGCCCCCCCCCCACTAGTGAGCCCGCTGCATACAGGAGCCCCCCCCCCCCACTAGTGAGCCCGCTGCATACAGGAGCCCCCCCCCCCACTAGTGAGCCCGCTGTATACAGGAGCCCCCCCCCCACTAGTGAGCCCGCTGTATATAGGAGCCCCCCCCCCACTAGTGAGCCCGCTGTATACAGGAGCCCCCCCCCCCCACTAATGAGCCCGCTGTATACAGGAGCCCCCCCCCCCACTAATGACCCCGCTGTATACAGGAGCCCCCCCCCCACTAGTGATCCCGCTGTATACAGGAGCCCCCCCACTAGTGAGCCCGCTGTATACAGGAGCCCCCCCCCCCCACTAGTGAGTCCACTGTATACAGGAGCCCCCCCCCCCACTAGTGAGCCCGCTGTATACAGGAGCCCCCCCCACACTAATGAGCCAACTGTATACAGGAGCCCCCCCCACACTAATGAGCCCGCTGTATACAGGAGCCCCCCCACACTAGTGAGCCCGCTGTATACAGGAGCCCCCCCACACTAGTGAGCCCGCTGTATACATGAGCACTGAGGCCCCCCCCACTAATGAGCCTGCTGTATATAGGAACCCTGAGCCCCCCCACTAGTGAGCCCGCCATATACATGAGCCCTGAGCCCCCCCACTAGTGAGTCCACCATATACATGAGCCCTGAGCCCCCCCACTAGTGAGCCCGCTGTATACATGAGCACTGAGGCCCCCCCCCCCACTAATGAGCCTGCTGTATATAGGAACCCTGAGCCCCCCCACTAGTGAGTCCACCATATACATGAGCCCTGAGCCCCCCCACTAGTGAGCCCGCTGTATACATGAGCACTGAGGCCCCCCCCCCCACTAATGAGTCTGCTGTATATAGGAACCCTGAGCCCCCCCACTAGTGAGTCCGCCATATACATGAGCCCCGAGCCCCCCCCACCAGTGAGCCCGCTGTATACATGAGCCTTGAGTCCCCCCCCACCAGTGACTCCTCTGTATACGAGTCCTGCACCACCTTCCTACCAGTAAGTCCCCCCTCCCCCCCCTTCATCAGTCATTAATGGTGTCTGCTGTATCGGCTCGTATACAAATGGCGGCATCAGGCTGGGGGGGGGGGGGGCAGCGGGTACTGGGCTCATGAGTACGGCACACTCACATCTATAAGGGGATGTTCACACGTATGTGCCTCAGACGCGCTGCCCATCCTCCTGTTGTACAATATCAGCCTAGTGAATGAGATGGCACCAGGTCTCACCTATGTCCTGCCCGCGCACGTACCGACCCTCACCGCCGCTTTACACGTCGCAGCACAAAGATCGCCATGTGGCCGTTTCTGACATTCTGTCTCCCCCACAGATGACGTTCATTACTGCGACGTTGCGAGCACTTGCTGCACGCCCGGGATGGACAGTTACGGCTGGAATCGCGGCGCCGTGGGCTGGAGCTTGTGGGTCTTCACGCTCATCCTCATGTGTATTTGTAAAGTCATGACCCTGAGGCCGAACGAGCCGAAATACGTGGAGGCGTAAAACGCGGAGAAACGGACAGAACTACCAGAGAATACCAAACCCACCTACAACCCCCGCAACGTAGAGATGGCGGCGAGAGAGGACGCCAAACACATCATCACATTCTGGAGGCAGAAGACGCAACAACATCCAATCTGCTCACAGACCTTCCCCTACAACAACAATGGCCGCCGGTCGGTCTCCTGATACCAGAGAGGAGGCGAGGCCTGAGCGACCAATCAGATCCCAGCTCTCATTGATCCACAGCAGGTTAGAAAGTAAAAGGAGTCATCTGATTGGTCACTACAGACATGAGGTGGCTCTATGTATTACATGGGGTGTCCATAGCACCCAATCAGATCCCAGCTCTCATTAGTCCAGAGGTTAGGAGGATATAAAAGCCAGGATCTGATTGGTTGATTTTATAGACTGTGCTGGGAAAATGAAAGCTGAAGTCTGGTTGCTACGGGCAACAAGGTGACCACCGAATTTTACCACAGGAGATCCGCTGCTGTTCTGAAGACCTAATCAGCCCCAAAGGGGTGTGTCTTACAAAACTCCACCCCAAATGGGGCAAACCTGCCAAACGCCAAGAAAGGCAGAATATTAGAGGCCCCGAACGCCCCGTCTGGATGAGATTTGCCCCTTTTCCGGACCAAGCTGCGATTTTGGGACAATCCTGGCAAATTTAGGTCCCCGTAAACCTCGGCACAAATTGGCACAATCGGTGTATTTGAGCTGCACGCCGTGAGAAGGGGGAGGGGCTTGGCGAGGGCACGCTGGCGTAAACGATGATTGTATATCTACACCAGGCCCAATGGAGGAATGCCGCGTCCTAAATCAGTCGCACCCTCCGCCACCAAAGGGGGGTACAAAGACTGGCATTGAAAACGCCAATCCGAGGGCGGCCTAAGGGCAATTGTCAACGAAAATGAAGCCCCTCCCCTAATGCCAGATGGAAAACTGAGAATTATTGTCACCATTAAAGCCATTGTTGGCGTCCATTATCGCAGCGCCGTCCTTACATGAGGACATCCAGCCCCCCACCACACCGTCCATTATCGCAGCGCCGTCCTTACGTGAGGACATCCGGCCCCCCACCATGGCGTCCATTATCGCAGCGCCGTCCTAATGTGAGGACATCCGGCCCCCCACCATGGCGTCCATTATCGCAGCGCCGTCCTTATGTGAGGACATCCGGCCCCCACCATGGCGTCCATTATCGCAGCTCCGTCCTAATGTGAGGACATCCGACCCCCCACCATGGCGTCCATTATCGCAGCTCCGTCCTTACGTGAGGACATCCGGCCCCCACCATGGCGTCCATTATCGCAGCGCCGTCCTTACGTGAGGACATCCGGCCCCCCCACCATGGTGTCCATTATCGCAGCGCCGTCCTTACGTGAGGACATCCGGCCCCCCACCATGGCGTCCATTATCGCAGCGCCTCCTTACGTGAGGACATCCGGCCCCCCACCATGGCGTCCATTATCGCAGCTCCGTCCTTACATGAGGACATCCGACCCCCCACCATGGCGTCCATTATCGCAGCTCCGTCCTTACGTGAGGACATCCGGCCCCCCACCATGGCGTCCATTATCGCAGCTCCGTCCTTACGTGAGGACATCCGGCCCCCCACCATGGCGTCCATTATCGCAGCTCCGTCCTTACGTGAGGACATCCGGCCCCCCACCATGGCGTCCATTATCGCAGCGCCGTCTTTACGTGAGGACATCCGGCCCCCCACCATGGCGTCCATTATCGCAGCGCCGTCCTTACATGAGGACATCCGGCCCCCCACCATGGCGTCCATTATCGCAGCTCCGTCCTTACGTGAGGACATCCGGCCCCCCACCATGGCGTCCATTATCGCAGCTCCGTCCTTACGTGAGGACATCCGGCCCCCCACCATGGCGTCCATTATCGCAGCTCCGTCCT